>NC_043703.1:133572907-133632902 GCF_006229205.1 Suricata suricatta | reverse complement strand
TTTGCTTAACTTGCCAACCTTCTCATTCTGCTGCTGCTGAAAGTAACATTCACAAAGGTTAAACACCTTGCCAAAGTTTTACAGCTGGTAAGATACACAACCAGGACCACAAGAAGGCTTTTTTTTCTCTTTTGCCACTTTGGAGTGTTCCTTCATTATGATGAGGCCAGTAGATACTATGTCGGATAGGCAAACTCTATGTCAAAAGGAATTATAGTATAATTCTTAGTGCTAGGTCCCTAAAATTACCAGATAAAAGAGAGGACAGCATGTTGACTTTCTTTAAAAAATGTCACAAATTACAAGGTAGGAGAAGTCTGTGGATGAATATAGGCAAACAAATGCTTCTCCTTGTTTAGGGAACTGGCTGGTATGTTCTCCCAATGGGCCTATGAACTAGGCTTAGGGAGACACAATGAATATTACAGGAAAGAAACCCTTCATATTTTAAGCTGTGGCTCAGTTACCCAAATGAATAAAGATACATACTGTCTAAGATACACCTGCAGGTCTCTGTGTGTGTGTTGCGTGTATCTGTGTGTTCATGTGTGTGCACACACATGCATGTCTGTGCATATCAGATATCACAGATCACATGTGTGTTCCATATGTGTACCTGTGTGTGTGTGCATGGGCACATACTCAATCCCTAGGTACAGTGAGTGAGTGTACTCTTCACACTGGAGAGAATCCTGGGCTGACCTGTACCCGGGCGTGGCTGTTTACCCGGTTTGCTTCTTGCTTTTCTGAATCTCAGTTTTTCACCTATTAAATGGTGTGCCTGATACTTACTCCAAAAGGGACAGTGGTTTTTAGTCACTTAGCCATTTTAGTAATTAAGCTGAATTGGCCGTATTCACACAAAATTTGGTTATCTTTCCTTATAGACTCTTCCACAAGATTTGTCTCCCAAACAACCAACTCTGATACCTAAATGGATAGATAGCCTTCATGAAAATATGAATTGCCTTGACTAATCCTTACAGCAACTCCAGGAGAGAAGGAGACGTTTCAGGGAACAGAGATTTAGAGGGGAGGTAATCTGCCCAGAGTCACCCAGATAATTTCTGGAGGCCTGGGACACAAACCACATCTGACTCCAAAGCCAGGCTTGCAACAACTCTCCTTCACCTCACCATGGCCCAAGACTGCTGTCAAGAACAACAGTATGGTGGTTGTGGGGTTGGCGACATTGGCATTGGGATCTCTTCACCCAGCTAGTGTTTGCCATCTTTCTTGACATATCTGTTTCTCCTCTATATCCCAGCTGGTGCACATTTTCTTAAGGTTGGCCTTCCATTCTGCCTGGATGGAGACACTGGGAAGGAGAACGTGGGGACAATTCGTACTGGACACGCAGTGAGTGCTAGCCTCTGTCTCCGTGCATCTGTCTGATGGCACATCTTAGAAGCACCCAACAGCCACTTAACTGCTTCATGCCACTGCTCCTGGTATTCCACCCAGGAGGTGATGGAAGGACCACCACGGGGACGTAACTGTCTAGTCCCTACCTTATCTCTGGAGTCTCATGAATCTTTGAGTGTTAGACTCTAAGAACTTGGCTCCCAGACACAGTAAGGTCACAGGAGGCCCAGGTACTGAGCTATGAAGTTCAAGAAAAGCAGGGGAACAAAAAGACTGCCAGGGGATTACCTCAAAACTAATTTAAACATAATCAGTGAGAAACAGCACTAAAATCCTATTTCCAAAATTATTATTTTTGTTTAGCAAGATAGATAGACTTAATTTTGCACAGAAAATTGCATAGGAAAAAGTGTCTCCATAGAGCCATTTAAAAGCAATTTAATATTTTTAATAAGGCAAATGGTTCTGATTCTCAACTATTTCGCCATGAAATCTTAAAATCCAATGAAAGTCTGTTTTCAATACTGCTTTACAAATTTTATTGTCCATTTAACAAGCGAAGAACATTAACATTCTTTAGACACTTAAATTTAATCCTAATGACAAATATTGAGCTTTCTAACTGCCCTTCATGTAATTTAGTGCCTATAAAATATGGGTTTGCTTTGCTGATATTTTGTCTCAAAATTGTAAATAAGGTCAATTTACCCAGCAGCCTGCAAATTTCTGAGCAATTGTGTATTATTCCCAAGCAGTCATTTAGCAACATAAAAGATGATATGCTGCATGACAAATAAGATCGCTTGAGAGGTTTTGTATTTCATTCAACAGTTCAAAGGATGTGGGCAGGAGCGGGTCCCCTCCTGAGAGTGCTGAAACCTTGGCACCAAGAGAGGGGACAAGACCAGGGTCCCTCAAGGAGACAGGGGTGGGAAGCAACTTTCCTCATTTTGAAACCTCTTTCTCTTAAGGATAGTAGATGGCCCATTGGACTAGTATTTGGTTGGTAGAATGTCTCTCTGAGCATTGTTCCAAAGCCATATTGCCTCGCCAAGGCTCAGATTCTAGAAGATCAGGGTAATCATAATACCTATACGATTTTGAGAGGACTTAATTCAACATTATATACGGAAGTGTCTTCAAACCAAATATGCCCCTTGAAAGTAAGGAAGCATTAGCATCCTGATAGTTGGTTTGCTGTATATCAATTCCAACCAGGATCACAACTTTGGTCTTGTGCGTAGCATAATCTCTCTCACTGTTCTATGCTGTCCTTTTGCCACTGCCAAGGACTGGTCATGAAATGTTTGCTCTGGTCCCTGCGAATTACACAAATGTGTGAATAAACGAACACAAACCCGATCTGCTGCTAGAAAAGAAAATGCATGGCTAATGAGTCCATCGATGGTGTCTCCTTGGCCACGGTTCCCTGCAGCTCCCCTGTATATTTCTCATCTCTCTCCACAGCTTTGTTCTCCATGACAAGTTCATCATCATACACACACTTGACTGTCTTGTTTGCCTTAGTTGCGATCTCCTTCAGTAGAATGGAAGCGCCACTCGGGCGGGGGTATTTGTTTCCTGCGCTGTCTGATCTCTTCCACCAAGATGGACATGCAGAAAAATGGATTAATGATGTCCAGCTTGTGACCATTATATAAATGCTCATATATCTGCAGCCAAAAGAAACCTGGGAACCATTGGGAATGGTTCATTAAAGTTTATGCTGCTTTTACTGTTTTTACTGTTTCGATTCTGATGTATCAAAGCCCATAAAACAATTTCATTATTTTTAATGTGTTCAACTGGCCTCATCAGCAATTTCTTATTCAAGCCATTTTTGTCCTTTTAGTTTTTGTCTCTGTGAAGAAGGAGTATAGCTCATACCTCAGATCCTAATGTTTGATTTAAAGAAAAACATAAGCCATAGTGAGCGAGTGCTGTAGACGGTTTGTGCCCCCCACCCCTAAATTTCATGTGTTGAAACCTAATCCCCGATATGGTGATATTAGGAGGTGGGGACTTTGGGAAGTGATTAGGCCATGAGGATAAAGCCCTTATAAAAAAGACCCCAAGGATGCCCTGGTGGGGTGGCTCAGTTGGTTAAGTGTCTGACTCCTGATTTCGGCTCAGGTCAAGATCTCATGGTTCATGAGTTGGAGCCCCACATCGGGCTCTGTGCTGACAGCGCAGAGTCTGCTTGGAATTCTCTCTCTCTCTCTGCCCCTCCCTTGCTTTTGGTCAGTTTCTCTCTCTCTCTTAAATACGTAAACTTAAAGACAAAAAACAAAAAAGATCCCTGAGACTCTCTTGCCTTCCTCAATGTGAGGACAAGTGAGGCGACAATGTGACGTTTCTGTCTGTGAACCAGGAAGAAAGCCCTTACCAGATCTGCCAGCGCCTTGATCTTGGACTTCTCAGCCTCTTGAACTGTGAGCTTGTTTATAAGCTACCCAAGTCTCTGGTATTTGGCAAAGGCAGCCTGAAGGGACTAAGCCAGGGAGTTTTCCCCTCTCCCGAGGAGAATTTGCATGTCAATCCCAAATCTACCCTCCAAGCAATTTCCTACTATTTAATGTTCATAAGTTTCCTTTATTTACTCAATTGCAAGAAACCAAAGTGTGAAACCAAAGTATTAGTAATAAAAAGGCACAAAAATTCTACCACCCTCGGTTCCCATGGCACTTGGGAGATCTGTCAAATGATTCTATGGCAGATTGGAAAGAGGAGGTTGTGTTACAGTCACGACCTAACAGCCAGTGAGGTTGGTTCCATACTTTTCAGTGGGAATCACTATTCAGAACATTCTAGTTTTGTTCCGTAGGTGCACCAGTAGAAGATGAACCTGAGGGGAATGCTAAAGAGAAAGAACCAGTAGAGATGGAACAGAATTAAGGGGGGAAATCCCACAATGGTGTTGCTTTCATGCATCTTGGAGAAGGACTATCCTCTGTCTTTATACAGTCAGTGGACAAGGTTTGAGAATCCAGGAAAAAGACATTTCTTCCGATATTTAATTCCCTGGGTCTCTGACTCCTTGAGTTTGAAAACAACTTCATTTTGGTAGGATTTTCTTAAATAAGACTCTGTACTTTGCTTGTACAGAGAAAAACAATGCGATTCTATTTGCACTTCTAGAGCAAGTGCAAATGCTTCTCTGACAGACATGGCTGAAGAGAGTGTAAAATGATACAGACGGTGGTGATCAAGTGTCTTAATGTCCCCTTGTCCCATCTAACATTTTGCTCCTTCCTTAGTGACCTTCATTTGGCCACTTCTCCTGCTTCAGGGAATTTTCCAGACAAAGCCTCGTGACTGGCTGTCTGTGAATTAGAGACACGAAAGTCTTAAAAGTCTTTACATTTCTCTTGGCTATTTCCAGAAAGAAAGACAGAGTGTAGATGGAGAAGAATGCCATGTTTGAAGACATTTGCTTCATCTAGAAAGTCAAAGTCAGTCTCTGGAATGTGCAGGCATGCTACCGATACATTGATTTCACTTCTAATTTGACCCTGGAAGTTTGTGGGAACTTTGACATCCACCAAGTGGTCACAGTAGGAAAAGTAGGCTCAGCATGGGCCGCTGTCATTTACAGCATGTGGAGAAAGATACTCACCAGCACTGACAGTGATGGCTTCAATGAACTGCTCTCTCCAGCTGTTTGTCCCAACCACAAGGGCTAAGTTTGTCTTCTTAATAAGTTTGTCCACGGTACTCTAGAAGAGTCAGAAAGAATAAGATAACTGCTGGGTTGGTTAAAGCTTCGGGAAATCTAAGACCTGTTGTTTTTGAAACCCCAGCGTTATACAAAAGGTAGGGGATGTTAGGCTCAGAACAACAGTATTGACATCAAACACTGTTATGATTATGCAAACAAGCATAGCCCTTGCCTGGAACCATTCAGAAGTAGAGATTGCTTCATAGCAAATTTGAGCCTCTTTCATGCCTAATGGCCAGTGAAGAATGGGCTTGGTGTTCAGAAGAGCAGACAGTGCAGAAGCCCATTACTTCCCCTTGAATGCTTTATGAACTTGCTTCTTTCCTGGCTTCATCTGTAGTGTGCTGTCTATAACTGAATTAGTATATGGCCTGCTCAGCATTACATATTTCTGAAGAGCTGGAATTGGCAGATAGATTATGAAACTAAAAACTGTTATTATTGTGCTTTTGTTTATCGATGAAATGCAGCCAGACAGCAGAGCCCCAAGATTGCTGCTGCAGGATCATCAATAAATGGAATTTTTCTGTGGCTACTGATTTTGTCAGCCTGGCGGTTGTTAGAGAATTCACTCGAACTCTACTTCTGTTGCAAACAGGAAAAGGCGAGACTAGAAACGTTCAATTCATATGGCTTAGGGCACACTGCAATTGACGTTGTACTAGATTTCCCCCTCCATTACTTTTTTCTTTAGACTTCTTTTTCTCTCTTAGACTTTTTTTTAAGCACTTGGCTTTCTACAATTAGCACTCTCTGGCTTTCTAAATGTCAGTTAAGGTAACAACAGGAACAGCCAAACGTTCACAGGAAAACTAAGCAGGCGGATGCACCCAAAGCACTACCACAAGTCATAGCGACTACAGGGAGAAGGGTCACTCCTGGGACACGAGGCTAACCTGCCCAGAGAGACTACTGCGTGGACTAGTCTACCACACGTCCGCACTTACTGTCAGAGCATCCTCGAATCCCCACTAATTGCAAAGAGGCAGAAAACACATATTATTTGTCTTAGGTCAACATTTGTACATGTTTAATGCAATGCACTTGAACTATGGTTTGAGAGTGATAGTGAGAGAGAGAGCAAGTTATCAGCTAACTGGGAGTAAAGAAAATGTAGTCTGAGCAGCCTGTACAGAAGGCCAGAGCTCAATCAGAATGTCAAGTGTGCTAGTTCCGTGAGTCATCTGAACATGGAGATGATAATAAGCATGAAAGGGCCCATCTCCAACTGGCCGACTCTGTATTTTCAACATCATTCTTTGCTAGATGTTTTCCTTAGAGCGGTGACCTTTCCTTGCTAGCCTTGTGTCTAGAACTGCTAGTGTCCCTGATAACCACTGTAACCGTCAGTGCTCTTGGCCATGGTGACTTCAAGCACATGACAGGCATGCCTTTCCTCTCTGGGCTCAGCCCCATTTTATCAAGCACACTGAGTGTCTTGGCCGATGCCAGCTCACAGTTCTGGGTATGATATAATAAGAAATGACTTGGATTTTTCCTAAATGTAATGGAAGCTTGGGAAGGTCTCTCCAAGGGAGCTTTCTCTGTTCTAATGCCAAGGTAGAGAATCCCAATACCTGGGAGGTAAACAGTTAAAGAGATAAACTGCTATAATCGTTAAACACACAGACTTGCCTCAAAAATTATCTCTAAAGAACAAAGTCTTAAAATAAATGTAAGTTAAAATTTATGTGTATTGGAAAACCCAGGGTAGATTATAAACTTTAGTTCATGTTGACTCTGGGGGACTATGGGATAGCCTGGTTCTTCCGAGGATTTGATTTGCATGTGTGTCCTCCCTTGATCCATGGGAGGAGGGGACCCTAAGTAAGATGAATTTGAACTCTCACTGCACTAGACCTGTAGGCTATTGTCATAACCTCACCATCAGCAGTGGGTGTCAGGAAAGCCAAACCCTTAGTTACAGAATAGTAAACAGGAACCCGCTGGGCAAGGCCACGTGGGACACTGCAAGGTATCAGCGCAGATTTGGGTCTTTAATGGAGTTCTAAGAGCTCTGAATAAGTTCTTCAAAAACAGCTATGGCCTAGAAAAAGAAATTTCTTAAAAGAATAACATATCAATATTGATATTCGAGGGCCCTTCAGGAACACACCCTCAACCTCCCTTTCCTGTTAATAGAAACTACTGATGAACTTTGAGGACATGGGAAGAAATAACCTATGGAAGCTATTTTAGGAAGATAAGAACCCTGAATAAGTGGACTTACGTAAAGAGACTGGGGAACTTTCACATGTTTAGGTCATTGGAATGGTTACAAGACAAAGCTTTGGACCCAAGAAAACTTTGCTGCCTGGAAGACTGTGCCCTGCCATCCCCACTCCGATGCTTCCACAGGTTTCTGTGACTGCTCTTCCTAGTCCTGGGTGCATGGAAGGGGAAGGCCTGCTGTCCCATATAGGAGAGAGCATTCAGTTATTCCCCATGAGAGCCCTGGAGGGATGGACGGCAGACTTGCACAGAAATGCCAACTAGGGAAATCTCTACTCCAGCAGGTGCACCAGGCCCTCTGATTCCAGGTGAAAAGAGGGAGCATGAAGAAGAGGGAGATTGGCTACGTCTGGACAGACTGGTCTGTGGAAACGGACAGTCTGAGATATCTGAACCCCTGGTATCACAGGGAACCTGAGTGTGTGTGTGAGTCAGCAGGTTCCAGATCAAACAACAGGTGAGCTCTGATACTTGGGGTCTGCCTCGAAAACACTGGTCCCGGTGTTTACCCCTGCTCCTTTGCGTGGGAATGGGTGAAAGAAACGGATCTGCAGCAGCCCGAAGGGGAACATTTAATTGCATTTTTTTATATTTAAAAAAATTTCACAAGACACTTTTCCTTCTACCTGTCTCCTATCAGGTCCCTCAATTTGTGAACTAATTAAAAAAATAATTAATGGATTCCGCCAAAGAAAAAGAGGCCACTGCTATGAAACATTGAGAGGAAATACTGAGGCTTCTAAGTTCCTTATCTGATTCTCCCTTTTGGGATGCTCATTCTGGTTTTCCAAACAGGAGCAGAGTCTGCTTTTGAAAAATAATTGGGGAAAAGACAGCTGCACTCTGGGTTTGTAGTTCTGGAAAACCAGAGAATGAGGTTCCTTTTCATGCCTCACTCCAGAATTCGTGTGTGGCTGTCCTGGGGTCTTCTCAGCTGTCAGGGCAGTGTGGACAAGGTGAGATGGAAGGGCGGGGAAGGGACTGAGGGAGCCCCTAAAATGGACAGCAAGTTTCACCTCAAAATTCTAAGCTCACCCTAAGGCCCATCCACTTGACTTCTGAAAAATGAGTTTTCATCATCCAGGGAACCAGGAATCCAATTTTATCTGCTCAGTTGTAAGCTCTCTGGCTGTAGGCACTATAGACCTTCAGTATGTTGACTGTGCTAAAATGTCCGAGGATCTAAAGAGGAAGACTAATTATAAATGAGAATTTGTCAAGGGGGTGGATGTTTTATAGGGAGAGCTTCCCATTCCCCCTCCAAAACAAAAGCCTCCTAACTGTCAGCAGTGTGAACGGTTTGCTCCTAATGGGTTTATTGCTTCTTCACATACAGCTTGGTTTCCTCCACACATAACAATCTTTTGGAACCCACCTTTGTTTCTTCCTTGCTCTCCCCTCAGACAAAGTTCTCCCATTGAGGCACCTCTGACCGTGTGCAGTGACTGAGGCCACCCACTGGCCTCTGGTTCTGATACTGTTCGGTTTGTAGGACCTCTTGGTTCCCTATCTTTCTAATTCCAGTTCTACTCTGAAAAACTTCAGTTAGTGAGCCACAGTTGTTGAGACTGCCGACACCATGGACAGCCTTGGTCCTAGATGGGCCTGCTCCCCCCCTGCACCCCGTGGGCAGTGTCCATGAGCATACCTTGAATTCATAGGATTCTTCAATGATCACTTCCAGCTTGGTGTGTTCTCCCAGGATGGGGCGCCCCATTTCTGCAATGCGCCTCTCCTCTTCCTCTTTGCTGGTCAGCGGCTGCTTGTCATCACATTCCTCTGTGAAAGGGAAGAGTAAGAGAGTGAGCCCTGTGCTCAATTTTCTTTGGAAATCCCTGGGTTCTGCTACAAGAAAACCGAGAAGGAAGGAAGCCCTAATGACCTACTAAAAGTCCCTTGGGGGAGATCGTAAGGCTGGAGGGGGAGAACTGCTGGCGTGTCAGGCAGCACATCACTGTTAACAGCAAGTGACTATAATGACCCACAACCCGAGCAGAAGCCAAAGTGCAGATCAGGAAAGCAGCTGGTCCGGGTTCATCACTGGGAAATACTCTGCCTGAGCGCTGTGCTCAGGGACTCACCCACTCGTCCCTTGTGATGCTGTTCCCCTGGCTGATTCTATACATTCCGTCAGCAGGTGACCAAAGGAACCACAATGAAAAGTGTTAGAGTGACACAAGGGATGGGGGAATCTGGCCTCCTCCTCTCCACTTTCCAGAGGCAACAGAAAATGCCCCAGTGCCACCAAATTGGCTAAAGGGAAATTCTGATCTTAGCCAGAGCTCCTGTTGCAAGTGAAGAAGCAAACCATCCAGTCCATGTTTCACGGAGATGCCTGTGCTCTAGTGCTTCCTCTCTGTGGTGCAAAGTTGAGATTTGTTAGGAAGACCTTGACCACATTCATCTTAAAGTAAACAGGGGGGGGCAAAGGTGAAGCCTTTGGGAGTTAATACTACTCACCATGTGAGCATGGTTATTTCCAGCACCACCAGGTAGTTTACACTCCAGGAGAGGCTAGTGGGGGTTGCGAAAATGTTAATGGACTTCAGAGTCCATTAATGAGGGGAAGCTCACAGTGGGCTCCTCTCTGTTTGAAGGTCATCAGGATAGATCTCAGACTGAAAAGGCCATGTACATGGCAAGCACCCTTCCTATAATCACTCCACCTCCTTATCCTTCAGGCCCAGGATGCTGGAACAAGACGGGCTACTTCCCATGAGAGTCAAGTCAAATGTACCTCATCTCCAAGGAAGTAGTATGGGTGGTATGGAAAGACCTCAGTCCTGATGCCTTTGCTTCTAGAATTTTCCAGGCAAACTGCCTGCAGTAGGAATCTGTTGACTGAGGAAACATGAGGAAGGGAGAGACTTCTAGCCCAGTCTTCTTGCCTTTTGTATGTATTTAGGCATCAGCTTCTGCTGGAGTCCACACGTCTCATTCCCTCCAAAGGCCTGGCTTTGCTCTGCTGAGGACCTTGCTGTAGTGGTTCCATTCGATGCTCTAGCAAATTTTGTAGAGAACCAGTTCCTGGGCCAGTTTACTGCTAGAGCACAGGGCAGATGGGCTAGGGATACTGCTAGCATTTTAAAAGTGTCAAAACCAACCCAACGCAAAAGCAGGATGTAGCCTATTAATGCTTTAGTATGTATTCAATAGTGTCTTCCTAAAATAATAATTTAGAATCTGCTTTTCGACCCCTAATTCTTACATGGCCTCAATGAAATTAGACGGAGACTAAAAAATAAGTGATTTTGGACTGGCAGAAACTGCTAAATGTTAAGAGATGCAAAGGAGAGGTGCAAGGAGATTAATTTTAACTGTAGAAGTAGTAGTGCTTTTTATAGTAGGCTTGGGAAGTTATGACCCAAGAGAAGGCAAAGGATTCCAACTGGTGTCCTCCAGATTTGGAATTATGTGTGTGTAGTCAAGGAGGTGTCGGCAGAGATATGTGATATCCAATATACCCAGTGCTCAAATCAGTATTTCGATTCCCTACTTTCTGATCCTTGAACTCAGGATAATGTTATGGGTAGTTTTCATAGCAGCAGTTTCTTTTAGTGTCTTGGTTCAAAACCTTGGCTCACCATGGATGTCTTACAGATGAACAGCAAATAAAAATTATTTTTCCAGAAGAACAACCAGGATTATTATTTGAATTGCAAAGCATGGAGACAGAATTTTATTATGGCTTCCTTTTCTGTAATTTACTTATAAATGGGAAGTTGCTTTAAATCTAGAAAATTGGGGAAATTACAGGAGAAAGGTGATGTGGTAGCATCGTCTAATGCCACATTTCACAAAAAAGAAATTATTTGGAACATGGTAATAAATAAATGGACATGGTAGTAAATGAAATCGAATCACAGGGATAAAAGAAGATTATTTATTCCCTTTTTAGTCATCTTTCCATCCTTCTGATCAGGATGAAATGCTTAGTTTTGTGCTGTTATATCTGTAACTAGTTCCTGACATTTGCTCTATGCATATAAAGATCCTTTGCTGTTCACTTGAGAACGGAGGCACAGAGAATGGAAAGCTTCAAATGCAGCAAGGGCTGAGGGATCAGGGTGAGGAGGCAGCTTGCTCTAAGGGAGTCAGGGAAGCCTTCAGAAAAGAGGAAATATTTGAGATTGGCCTTGGAATTTGTAGAGAAGCTTGCCAGTTGAAGTTGGTGGTAAGGTTGGCTAGGAGGTGGTATTGTAAGAAGGGGGCATTCTAGGCAGACAGAAGTCCAGGAACAAAGGCATAATGTCATGAAAGGGTCAGGGCTATTTTCATTTAATAAATGTCATGAACATTTAAGAGAGAATTATATGGGATGGAGAGAAGGCAACTAGATAATCCTAGTGGTGTTCTATGACAATACTGATAAATTAGTATCTGTCGTGCAGAGTTTTGATACTGGCAAATACTGGTGTATTTTTTGAAAGGTGTCCTCTCTTTGGGCCACCTGGGTGGCTCAGTTATTAAGCATCCAACTCTCAGTTTTGGCTCAGGTCATGATCTCACAGTTTCATAAGTTTGAGCTCTGCATCAGGCTCTGTGCAGACAGCGGGGAGCCTACTTGGTACTCTCTCTCTCTTTCTGCCCCTCCCCTGCTCATGCTGTCCCTGTCTCTCTCAAAATAAATAAATAAACTTTTTTAAAAAAAGTGTCCTCTCTTGAGATATCTCTTATTGATTGGGGGAAACAGTTTAACACCATTTGTTTGAATGGTCTATTATATTCATTTCCTTTTCACTTTGTTTTGTTGTTTTGTTTTGTTCCCTTTTTACTTTGAATGCTGGATCAAACACAGCCCATTTTACATTGACCAAGTCAGTTTCACCTCCTTACTTATGCACAGTGATAACATACTTAGTTTGACTTGTCAGATAGAAAATTCATCCTCTATCTCTGTCTCTGCATACATATACAAGTATACTTTTATAATTCACCATATTTCATTGAGAAGTTGATAGTGCATCCCATAGCATCATAGGCTTAACCAATGGACACAACTTAAAGATCAAACGGATAATTCATACC
Source organism: Suricata suricatta (assembly GCF_006229205.1). Taxonomy (NCBI): domain Eukaryota; kingdom Metazoa; phylum Chordata; class Mammalia; order Carnivora; family Herpestidae; genus Suricata; species Suricata suricatta. The sequence continues at coordinate 133,620,559 of NC_043703.1, read as the reverse complement.
CATTGTTAAAAACGGTATTTTTTAAAATGTTTATTTATTTTTGGGAAAGGGAGAGAGAGTGCAAAGCAGGGAGGGGCAGAGAGAGAGGGAGACAGAGGATCCAAAGCAGGTTTCATGCTGACAGCAGAGTGCCTGATTTTGGCGCTCAAACCCACAAACTGCAAGATTATGACCTGAGCCAAAGTTGGATGCTCATCTGACTGAGCCACCTAGGCACCCCATAAAATCAGTATTGACAGAATGAAAAACAATACTGTGATAAAACCACCAGTCAAGTTTGGGTATCATGTTTATTGAGTGGGGACATGTGATGTGAGGATGAGGAAAGTCCCAGTGGGGCAGGAGGAAGTGTTTCTACCACTGTGGCCACTGATGGTGATGGCAACGATAGAGGAGTCAATATCCTTTTCTCATCCAGAGACTTGGAGATGATGCCTGGGCTCTAAGCTTACGGTAGATATGGGATGGTTATGTGATCCTCTGGTCACCTTGGCAACGTTCCCTCCAGACAACCCCACAGATGTACTGTCATCAGTGCATATGTGGCTACCTCATATTGCCTGGAGGCAAGAAAGGCAGGCTCTGGAAAGAAATACAGCTTGCTTTTAAAGACACTTCATTACATTTGGAATGAAAGACCCATGTTTGAAAAGGGAGACTTGCAAGGAATCTGGAATATGTTGAAACTTGAGAGGGAGAGGCATTGGGGTCAATCTTTCTTCAGGTCCGTCTGCTTCCCTGAGCATGCATCCTGTCCTGTGCGGATATGCTTGTGTTACTGTTGAGGACCCACCATACTCCCAGCTGCAGAAAAGCCACTGCATTCTTTAGCAATGTTCTAGAGAGGACAGGGGCCAAACTGTTTAATGTCTAAAGACTTAACACTCAAAGGCAGTTAACTTCAAGCTAACTAAACTGTGGTTTTCAAGGACCATGATGCAATGAGTACCTGCAAAGGTGATTACTGTAGAGGGGATCGGATGTTCTCTAGCATGAACTTTCCGGAAGACAGGTTGGCCTAGCGAAAAGGACAGGCAGAAAATCAGCAGAATGGACTGTACTGGTTTGCGACCAGAGCTTTGTGGAATTAGTAAATCAAACATCACATCCAGATGCACATATCACAAGCAGTGTTAGTTTGAGGATTGAGTTACTCCTACGAAGGCCACAGAAGTGAGCAAATAAATGGGGTAAGTGTTCTAGGAACCAAGCCAGATCATGTGCATTAACCCCACACTCCTCAGTAGGGGGTGCAGCTAGATTCCTGAAAGCATCAGAAGTGGAGTGTCCATGTCCTTCAAGTGACTGCTTCCAGAGTCATCATGAAACAATGGAAAGCACTTAGTGCAAGGACAGGTAGGCTGGTTTTGAAGTCCATTGGTGCCAATGACATAGCCTTGAGCAGGCTATTTCCCAGTTTTCCCACATGTACATGGGGATAATAGAACCTGCTCCAACCACATCATAGCTTTGTTTGAGGGTCTAGTAACCGCATCAGAGAACATGCTTATTTATTTTCAGGGAAGTCTGAAAGGAGAATGTTTTATCCACTGACAGGCTTTGTAAGGGTATGCCATCATCACAGTAATGATTGGGTTATCTGGGCCTAGGGTTTTCATTAAACTTCTGGCTCAGTTGACTGCTAAATCCACCTGCTATTAACTTCTACCAAAAGATACCTAGAACTGATGCGAAAATCAATGAAATTGGGAGTTGGTACCAACTCTGCCAAATGCTTGCCATCTAAGTTTGGGCAAAGCATTCTCTTCTCTGAGACTGAGTTTCCTCAAGTGTAAATGAAGCTAAAATTGAAGGGGGTGGTTACTCTCCCTTAGGTACTGGAATGATTAAAGTGTGTTAAAGTGTCAGAATTTTCATACTTTGGCTTCCTTAAAAAGCCACGTACCTTGTGAAGTCTATTGTATGATGAGAATAATATAATTTGGAGAGCAACTTTTACAGGAGTGTATTGACTTTTAATATATATAACTAACTCTATGGCTGCCTGTTTGAGGAATCAGACATGCCTCTCTCTTCTCCAAATTGAACCAGAATACTTAAATTTTTTAAACAATCCAAATTAATGTGCTCTAGTTTCCCCCTTCTGAGGTCCCCCTCATTTTTCATTTGACTGGAATTCACACTGATGGCATTTATGAGACACAGCTGGGCTTCGGATTGCAAAGGGGTTAAGATAAAGGTAAGAATGAAGAGGTTGAAAGGGAGGAAATGAAAGTGCTCGGATTAGGATGCTCATCATCAGTGGGCCAGGCTCTGAATCCAGATGGGTGATTGGGGTAGATTGATTAATCAATTGGTTAATCTCTTTCAACCTTCATTTCCTTCATATAAATGTGTGAGAACAATAATATCTTACTCCATAAGGTTGAAGATTAAATGATATACCGAATTACAAAATCTAAAGAGCTTTAATGTATAGGGGGTTATCATGTTTTATGCCAAAAAGATCAAGGAAGAATGAGATCATAGGTCCAAACAAAGGCCTTTCCATGAGGCAAGGTCTAGAAGCAACACATAAAGATTTGCAAATTCCAAAATCACCTCCAGCACTTAATGTCCACCACTAATGAAATCACTGAAATATATTGGGCTGTGGACCAAATGACTTTTTCAATTTCCATATATTTTGCTTCAAATTTAGATTTTCACACTCAGCTGCACAAGACCACAGAAAAGCTGCAGGCAGAGTCCAAGGGCTAGATTAATTCTTCTCTACTGCCCCTTCATCTTAAAGCCTTGACTTCAAAGCCTCAAAGTGACTTCAAAGAAAAGTTCTTTAGGCTGAAAGCTGCTTTTCACTGTGTAGACCTAAGTTTTAGAACCTTCCCCAGGGCATCTATAGAGAGTGGATCTCACGTATTCTGACCCAGCTCAGGAGAAGAAGGGTCATATAAAGTGAAAGGACTCTGCCAGTGTAGAGATTCCCAGAGAGTTTTGGAACATTCTCTTGTTCTAACTGTATCAATTTCAAGTGTTGGGAAGAGGTGGCAACAATAGAAAACCCACTATTTCAAATTAAAGCCTTAAGAAAGAATTTAATGAAGTAAGTACATGAAATGATAGAAATCTTTGGAAGAAGCGATTCCGTTCTCTTGAATGCAAGATGTTTCCAAGGCCTGAAATGTTGCACATTACTGGATGGGTATTTTAGAACATGATATGAACAATTTCTGGGAAAAGAAAACTAGGATCCTATTATTACCTAGACACTTAAAAGGGAAGATGTTTCAAGTGACACAAAAGGAAGTCCCTAAAAGCAAAATCCTGACCTATTCAATGATAAGGAAAATAGGACAATAGCTAAATACATCAACGTATTTTAACAAGGCATTCTGTAGCCTTGTTAGTGAAGATCTCATTATCAGGCTGCGTAGGATTGAAGGTGCTGCTAGACCCTACAATAGTTCTCTAATGCTTGACTTTTTAATTTTTAATTATTTCAGAAGCCATGAAGGCTGCCTTGCCCAATTTCCACCTCCCTCAAATCTCACAAGGATAAGCAGCTTATTGGGTGACAGGAATAGAGTATTTCCAAGAAGACTTCAGTGAGTTCAAACATGGGATGAGAAAAATAAGATAAAAGTTTTAAAAATAAATTTAAATTCCCACACTTGGATTCAAAAATAGCATCTTCAGCAGTGCACAATCAGGGAGACTTGACCGGGGAAGAGCTTCAGGTGTTCAGATTTTAAAAGCCCTCTATGAGGACTTGACCTGTTTAGCATTTTTATCCTTTTCAATTTCTGTGTCTCTGAGAGTCTATGGATCATTTCATCATTAAAGGCCTCGTATGGAGAGAAGTGGAGAGCAAATAACCCATTTGAAATTGCCCGCATTCAGAAAGTTCTGCTTTGGACAGAATCGTCCTGGAAGTACCTGATCATAAGTTTACACAAACAGCGGTTTCATTAGTCCCCAACTCCCCCACCATAGGATTTGCAAAACTGGAATTTTTGGAAATATTTCTCTCCTTAAGTATTTTGGTTTGGCTGATTTCAGAAAAAAAATAATCACACTATTGATATCGGCACAACATTTTGAAGTATTCCACGGCCATTAGGATGCCTTTAGAGATATCTTCAACCTGCAGCTTCAGACAAATCAAGCCTAGCATTTATTATTTCTGTCCCTCTCTAAATCTGCATAGATGATTTTGAAAAAATGAGGAAATGCTTAGGGTCAAAAGGGAGAATGCCATAAAGAAACATTTCCTCTGTACACAAGAAAATAGCTTTAGAGTTGTGTTTGAAATAGTTTCAATAATGTGATCAACACAGGATGGATATCAGTATGAATTTGAGAGTTTTAAACTTTTTGACTGGCATTTTGGGTGTTTAGAGAACACTTTGTAATGCACTGGAAGTGGCCATGTTAATAAGGCTCAAACTGAAGTCCCCGAACAGTGGCTCAGAGTGGTATGTGGGATGAGGGAAAAGGATGCTCCGTCCTCTGCTAACGGGGCATCATGTTTTAGTAGAAGCCTGAACTTGGGCCATGGAGCTGTCCTAGATGTCAATTCCTATGTTTCCTTAAGGTCAGCAATTGTCTTGTTTATTCTGGAACATCTGGCAGGGTACACTACACATTATCGGTGCTATGTGAAATTTATACACCAACGAGTATCAAAATGTGAGCAATTACAGGTTCTCCACACAAATGTGCATATACAGAAACACAACACACATTGTTGATGTGTAAAACGTTAAATGTGTAACATTAACAAGAGCACACCGTGTGCCACAGCTAAATGTTAATGCAGGTTACCTAAAATGTGGTTTTGATTTGATTTTTAAGGGCATTTTGGGGAACATGAAGAACATTAAAAAAATCTGTCTTACCATACAGGTATTTTCCTTCATAAAAGCAAATAAAAATGTAAAATGGTTTTAAAAAATATAAACAACATATGGTGAAAACAGAAAGTGAAAAAATAAAATTCAATGTTATTAGCTTTAAAAATTCATACCTGTTATTGTGAAGCCACCTAAAAAAGAAAAAAAGAAGAAATGTTACCATTTATTGAACTTACAATCTAAACAACAAATATTAGTGACACTGGCTGCCTGGCCACCCATCTAGGATGCAGAAACTTGCCAAATTATATTTATAATTAAGAAATAAATAAAAACATCTGCACATGATTTAATTGCTACTCATTCTTTTAAGATTAGGGGACTTAGTGCACAAATTTAATTCTTGTGCATACCTAAGCAATTACTGGTTTTTAGAAAGATTATACTAAACTAAAAATGGAATATAAACTATATGACCTACACAGAAATGAGGTCAATGGCCCTACACAACAATCTGGCTACTAAATCAACAGAAATAAAAGAAAAGTCAGAAAGGTACTGTATCACCTGACATTCATAGAAAATAACTTAGAAAAATGGAAAGGAAATGAAAGAAATGAAATGCTTACCAAGCTCATTCAATAACAGGGCTGTGAAAGAAACAGACAAAGACAAACACAGAATAAGAGACCAGATGAATAATGAAAGTAAGAGGAATATCAGCAGAAAGAAATCCAGGCAGATTTGCTTACAGTGGTGGGAGGCCACTGCTCACCTGGGCGCACCCCCAGGAAATGGGGCATCTGGGAATATTTCCAAATAAACAGTCCCGACACTAGGTTTTGCAAATGTGTGTGATTGATTACGTATGTATACAATTCACCTTATATGTTATTTCAGGGCACTTAATGAAACGTTTCTACTATATATGTGTATATATACTAAGCATATCTAGTTTATCACATAGAGTAGAAACGTTTTATGAAATTCATCTTAACTTTATTTGACTGAGTCTTCATCATTAAATATTGCCTGGGAGTTACTGAATTCAACGTCTGTAAGTCTTAAATCATCCAGGATTTCAGGTATGATACCTGTCGTTCAACGACAACAGAGAGAAGAACATCTGAGGAATTCCATTTTGGCCGCCCTGCCTGAAGGAGACTCTGGCGCTAGGTAAAACTCTCTTTGGAGGTTCTACTTATCTGGTATTCATTGGCCATCAAGGGATACTTATGTTCTTTAAACCCTCAAGACTTGAGTCTCAGGAATTAGCACTTATTTGTGTGTCCTTACCTATGACTTGTGCATATTATAAAAGTGCACAACCACAATAGTTCTTGTCGATCCATAATTCTGTGGAAACTGACAAGGCAAGTGGAGGCGGGGTGGGGCGGGACATCTTTGATTTGTCTTCCAGATTATGTGCTTTAAACCCAGACTATGCAGTGGCACTTTATTTTGGGGAAAGCTACCAAATTACTTCAGGAGTTGGGGGGAGGGATGCTACAATGTTACATTTCCAGCCCTGTTTTCCTGCTAATGGTAGTGGCATTAGAGGACACTTTCTAAAACAAGTCAGTAATTTTATTTATAGTGACAAGAATCCACGTGGAAAGGTGTGAAACCAGATAGTGATATCAAGGAATTTTAATTTGCTTTCACATGAGGGCATATTTTACTAAAATGGCAGTGGAAAGAGCTGTATCTAAGATGTTCTTCCTTTAGAAAGAAGACAGTGTTTTGGAGGAATACATTTAGAAGTAAGCGCTTTTTTCCTGTATGTTAATGAGGCATTTTTGATCCCATCTTTGTAAGAAATCAGCTCAGTTTTCCAAGTGGCTTTTCCTTCTGCCTACTATCTATGGAGCATATTAAATAGACCACATTAAAATGGGCCCCCAAAATGTTCCTGTATAAGTCAGGACATATACTTTTTTCTTTTTCTGATGAACTCTGAAGTCCATGAATTCTTTTAAATGTGAGATTAGATTTCCCCAAATGTTGAGTCTATATAGGAATAGACTATATTTTATTTTTTCCTTACACGTAAAAGTATAAATTTCTTACAAAGTAAATCTAATCGTCTCCTGTGCTACTCATCGATTGTGTGTATGCAGTGAGTAAAAGCTATTAATGTATAGAATGCTCATTTTAAATAATCCCTTTAAAATGGCCACTAGTCAAGGATAATTATATGAAGCTCTTGTAATAAATCAGAACAAAATATTATCTTTAAGGGTGGTATAAAACTTCTGCTTTTCCTTATCAAACATAGGCTGTAGAAAATAGATATAAAATGAAAGAGCAGAAAGAAATTGGCTTCTTTGTTCAAATATTTTCTAAAAAAAAGTAAGGCCAAATCAACTAAAAAAATCTAGTTATAAGGATACTGCTATTTATTTTTCTGTTTTACTATATATGTTAGAATATTGTCAATTCTATAAGGATCAAAACATTTGCGAGCATAAGGCTAGCTAGGCCATAAGCAAGGCCTTAATTCTTGTCTGCTTCTTGTCCCTTTTCAATGTCATATCTGCTAATATGAAAAATCTTAGGCCAAAGTGGATGCTACATTGTGTACAACAGTATTCTTCAAAGGTCTTTGTTCTTATAAAATATGTTTTTTGAAACCTGGGTTGTCTAAAGGAGCCTAATTACTGAATTATTTTGAAAGTTCCTATTAGTTGCCATTAGACTCATTGGTCACTAACTAATAGGCATTAAGTAGTCTTTATCACTAATGTTCAAGTGGAGATTTCGTAGTCAGAAGCACATTTTAGAACAGTCCCTGAATAGTGAATAACTGAACCCAGAAAGCATGCTTTTAGATCATTGCTTCTGAATTACAGAAATCTCTTACAGAATTTCTTAAGTCTGGTTTCAATCCAGGTTAGTGGGCATTTCCTGAAGAGAAGGGTCATTGCTTGGTGCACTTGTGAATGAGGGAAGGGGATGAAATTGCTAAAGCTTCCAAGGAAATAAAGGATAGTACTTGGAGCCGAGGAAGAGGAGAGAGTTAAGTGTGAGAGTAGGAGACACGGAGAGAGAAGAGTACAATTTCTCGCTGGTATGTCTTTGTATACTCTCACACCTGTCATTCCTCTTCTTATCCATTTTGGTTCCTCAAGCACAAGGGAGAAACTGCACTCTTTCTCATATTCCTCACGGTCAAATATTCTAATGGTAATGATCTTCCTGTGGGAACACAAGACAAAGGCAAAACAAATGGTTGGCGTCACACGCTCATGCTAGGTGTTCACCAAGCTGCATGTTACTGTGATGTTATGGAGGTTGAACTGGCAACACATGGACCTCCAGAAGTATGTAAAAGGGCATCGCTGCTGCCCCCAGCTGGCCCCGAGGACGTTTTCTTCCAATTTACCACTTTCACCAATTCTTCCTGCTTCATTTAGCTGTCAGGAAGTACCCCAGCTTAGAGAAGAGAAATCAGAAAGCCGGTTTCATTTTGGCATGCCAAACATTAGCACCATCTTTCCCAGGGTGGAGGCCTGATAGACTGCACTGAACATTCATTTTTTTCAGCCCTGCAATGGGCAGAATGGCCAGAATTGGCTGATGGAGCTACAGGCCGGGCCCGCTGTGGCCCCGGGGTGAGATCTATGCCCTGTTACATAGGTGGAGGGATGTGTGTGCTGTGAGTCACGTCTGAAGAGTGCAGGCATCCAGGGGAGGCACAGGCCAGCAGAAGCTGTTGGGCTCAGCCCTGGAGCAGCTTCCCCACCTTTCTTCTCACTCATCTCCACCAGGCGGGGCTCTCCAATCTCAAGGAAGAAGGTCTTGTTTTTCTCATACTCCTCATCATCAATTACCTTGACTGATATTGTTTTGCTGAAACAGAGAAGAATAGAAATTGACGAACAAGGGGAAGAGGAAGAGAAGAGAAGGAACATAGAGAAGAGGAAAGCAAGATTAACAAGCTGCACTTCTGGACAAACTTCCGTACTTCCAGAGAACCTTCTGTACTGTGACTTTGTTCTTCCAGAATGTGGGGTAGGTCTGCAAGATTGGAGAGGTCACCCAATGCACAGTTCCCCTGCCCAAGGCATGGAATGATTTTAGGCAGCACTCAGGACTAATAGGTTTATCATCATCAAGAGAAGGAAGAGTAGAGGAACACAGGTCACAGTAGTAAGAAAAAAATATTTATTTAGTAAATGTCTTCATCGCAGGATTGTCTGAGCTGTGCCCCCGGAATTCACTCCTTTAGAACAAATCAGTAAATCACATCAAAATATCAACAAGAGGTTATCCATGAGTGATTGGCTTATGGGTCATTTTGTTTTTGTCTTCATTCTGCTTTACTGTATTTCCAAACATAATATTTTATCAAAAAATTTTATTAGAGTAATAAATGTATAAGACCATCACAAAATAAAATCAAACTCTTATGTTACCCCACCCAATGTCCTAGCATCAGACTCTAATTCAAGTTAGTCAGATTTTCCACCTAGATCTCAAGGGGAAATGTTCATGTTTTATTTGTCTTTCTAAAGATGAAAGCCGAGGCCTCCCAATACCTGTTTTGAAAGGTGGGGGCTGAAGAGTCATGATGTAATCGATATTTTCATCCCTCCAAAGTTGAATTTCAACTCTTACAAAATATGCCATTTATACTATTTCAAACTCTACCCAGACACCAACGCATTTAGTTAAGAATTCTTCCTGTTGTCTATCCATTAGTACTTCTAGCCTTAGGATCCTCTGGTTGCCAGTGACTGACAGACAGTAGGACAAATGCAAATATTATGCAAATCTCAATTTCCCATAAGCCTGATGGCTCTGAAAAGAAATCCAATGTTACCTTCTAATTAAGAAGGGCTTAATTACTTCCTATATTACAATTTACTCAGAGTCCCCTAAACACTTGTTTGTCCTTGAAAAATATTTCTTTCCCAGTAACATTGGCCAAGAATGTTTCTGACTAAAGTTTTTGAAACAATGAGTTTACATAAACACACTTTTAATGTCATGGACATTGATCTTTGGGAACAAATTTTATAATCTTTTTTTCTTCTTCTAATTATTGACCAAAACCATCAAGTTTCATTTAGACCTATGTATGCCAAGGAACTTCAGTGTTCTTTCCTAGTATGAAATAAAGGTAGAAGTTGCTTTTAATTTTCTGTGTTTCCCAGTCCCTAATGCTAAATGCATAGTGTTACTTTCTTAGGTTAACAGTGTGGAAATGAGATCAAATGATTGTTTCTTGTCCTTTGGACCAGCTCTCTGTTCCTCAGCTAAAGAACATCTCTGGATGATGCTCATATCTAATTTTTCATTACTGAGGAATTGGGGTTCATAACAGTGTCTTTTCTATCTCAGCTGTGTTCTCAAAGACTGAAATACTAAGGCCAGATGAGCAGCTATAAATGACTAAAACAATAACCATTTTTAAAGAGTAGTTAGATATTTACAAAACTACCAACAGTGGGACCAAGTCCAACTACATGTATACATGAACAGTTCCTGTCTAACTTCTAGAATTGTTTTCTGGAAGTGACCCATACTTAGAGTGTGCGTGTATAAATATATAATAAAATCAGCCTGCCCTGACTACATTAGGATATCTGATTATTCCTCAATATCCAAAAGTTAACAATTATTAGAAAGAGCAAAAGAAGATGTAAGTAATGATGATACATGAGCTCTTTATTTCAGAACTGAATTTGATGTTATAAGTGAAATCATATTTATTTTGCAAAACCTGCCAAATGTCTATCCTCTTTGTCATCCTCAATGCATCAAATTTATGTATTTGGGGTATTAATTTCTATCTTTCTGCCTTACACTCATAAACTACAGTTGTACAATTCTACTAAAGCAGTCACCCATAAACCAAGTATGGGAAAGTGTTGATGGGCATGAGAAAGGCCATGTCACCATCTTCTGGACCTCATGGCCCAACATTCCTTATCAAGACAACTTCATGCTGAGGTACATTAAGCTGAATGTCAGGTTGCAATGCTCTTGCTTATATGACCTAAGAACATTTGACTCCTCTTTCTCCATCTTGCAGTACTAACCCATCCTAACATCTCATTTACATATATATATATTTTTTTTAGATTGCAGAAATAGAGCACAGTAGAGGTGGTTGGAGTGTCCTAGCTAATAGACTTAGTCTGTTTAGAAAAGACTACCAGTTTCATTCTCAAAATGCAACATGATCACTTATTCACAAATAAATAGAAATAACCAAATAACATTGTTTCATATCGTTGGTGAATTTAATCCTCTATTGTTGTAGTAGCTTTATTTCCTATACTCGGGACTATGAGAAATATAAAGCTTCACACAATTTGTATAATAAAATAAGCCCTGAAAATTTAGATTATCAATATTTGCTAGGTTCACAATCTTTAGAAAATGTTTCAGTATTTGATAACTGTGACACTGGAAAATCAGAGATGAAGAAAAAGAAAACAGTACCTCTGTAGGTGCCTGGCAAAGACATCTAACATAGATGGGACTTGCATAATGGCATATTATTTCAAAATCGTTAATAATACCATCAGTACTATTTCTGACAGAAGGAGCCATTAAATTATAAATAGATTGTATTAATAGGCAACTTGATTATTAAAGGACATTTCAGTCAATTTAAAGAGCAGGATAAAGTTAATCCTTATGAATTAGCCCTTGGAATCATGAGAAGCAAAAATCAGAAGAGATTGCTAATATTCACCTTTTACTTTTCACTCTAGCAAAGGCAGCAAAGGTGAACATAACTAATGTAATATTTCTTTTGAGAGAGGAGGAGCAGGCAGAAGAAGAGGGAGACTCTTAAGTAGGCTTCACACCTAGCGTGGAGCCCGGCAGAGAGTTCAATCCCAGGACCCTGAGATCATGACCTGAGCTGAAATCAAGAGCCAGAAGCTAAACCAACTGAGTCACTCAGGAACCTCCTAATCAATGTACTTTTCAAAGGAACATAGCCTTAGGCTGTCCCTTGCTCACTTTCCAGAGCCTAATGCCACTTCTTCCATTATTGGGGAAGTAACATGAGATGAGGTGGATTTGGTAAGGACTCCAGTTATCCTAGTTTTATAAGATGAGGAACACCTCTGTTCCCCATAATTCTGCAGTGGATATAGAATCTCAAGGATTGAAAGGACTAACGGCCCTCCCACTTGTTCTCCACCCTTCCCTCCATTGCCACACCAATCCATATTCAGAGGGCTTTTGCTCTATCATGAGGACTCCCTCTCCCTGAGAACACAGATTCATGTTGGCTGTTCTTTCGTTCTCTATACCAACGGGAAGCAAAGAAGTCAAACTTTTATTTCTTTATATCGACAGGTTAACTGAAACAAGACTGGAAGAGTCAGCCAGACACAGCCCTTCATCCAACAACAACACTTGTACTCTGATTGTCCCACTAAGAAACAAATAGAAAAACTGATGTGCAATTTTCAACTACCATAGTTATGAAGAAGGTCATGAGAACTTTTTGCTTGATTTTTTAAAAACATCTCTCTAAAGTTGAGTGTACTATAAAAATTACGTTTTCTGGAAACTAGCAAAGCAGTTACAAATCTTATAACATTAAATAATTTCTCAATATGGCCAATTTTTTTTATAGAAATACATCTTGGTTCCATTCCTAGGAGGGAAGAGAATTTAAGAAAGATCAATTTATTTAGTGGAAATATGCAGGTCATTCTTTTTTATTTCTTTGCAGTACTTTTTCTCTTATAATAAACCAGCAACTATTTTGACCTCCCAGTCTCTCTTATCTTATAGGTCTCAAAAGACCCCCAAATCTTACAACATTCGACTAAGGAGTTTGTGTATCTGGTGGTGACTCAGGCAGATGGTGGGAAGGAAAGAAAGAGGTGGCTTTCTTACGGAAGGTAAAAAAAAAATCTCTTTAAAATATATTCTGATATCTCATCAGTGAGTCAAAGTAGCATCAAGGCCCCTTTTTCGATTTCAGCCTCAATTTGCCCTTCTGTGATTTCTTGTTCTCAAGACTATTCTTGATTTTAGGAAACATCAGAAAAAGAGGAGTCTGGGAGATTAAAGAGAAGGGACTCTACTTTTAAATCCCCATGCAAAAGATTATAGTGAGGATTTCACATATTTTGATACTCCAATGGCTATTTTAAAAGTTATTTTTAAAAAACCCTAACTCTCTTTAGGCATACTGAGAGGTCATGAACCTATGAGCACTTTACATTTCTTAATTCACCTGTCTTCATAACAACCCTAGAAGTAACTTCTGTTGCTTACCATTCACGGAAGAAACAATGACTCAGAGAAGTTAAGAAACTTCCAAGGTCACAGAGTGAGACTCCTATGACTGGCTTCAAAGGCCAATACCTTCAGTTATATGACCCACAAAGTTCCTTATTCATTCAGCTGTGCAGTATTTTTATGACCACTTTAAAGGATCTGGATCATTATTTTAAATTAATATAGAGGTTTATTGTTTTATCTTTATGTTAACATGGACTGCCTAGATTAGCAATGATAGAATTTCAATTCTATTTTTAAAAAGAGAGCTACACATATATTTTATGATGGCTGTCCTAAAAAGTGGAATCTTTGAGGAGATAAGGTCCTATTAGAAGTAATTGAAAAGTGCCATGAATATGTAGGGACGCACCAATTCTGAGAACTTTGAGCCACCAATGAGTAGCCTCAGCCTCATGGAGAGGCATGTTGGAGGCTTGTTAGAGCTTCAGAATCCCAGCCCCACCCCCTAGCCCCACCAAATCAGATCTGCATATTAACAAGACACCCAGATGACATTATGCATGTTAAAGTTTGAGAAGCAGGGACCTAGAGAAGACAATGTGTTTTCTTTTATTAACTCAAATAATGAATTAAGAGGCTGGTAATCACTGGGCTTATGTTTTGGTTCTGTCTGTATATTAGAATCAACATGTGGAGCTTTGCAAACTTTGTGTGGGGCTCAGCACACTCAAAAGCAGTGAAATCAAACACTGGTTGTAGGGCCCCAGCGGGAAAATAGTTTTTAAGAGTTTTTCAGGTGATTCCAATATGCAGCAGGGGCTAGCCACTGGTTAATGGGAAGCGAGAACATATGCCTGATGTTTAAAAGAATGCATTTAATAAAGAATAGATAGAATTGTGAAAAAGTCAGAGTCAAACTAAATTTCAGATCTAATTAGCAATCTAGACTGAAATATGGGAGAAACATTTTGCTTCACCAAAGTGGATTATATGGAGTATTTAAATTGCTTCTTTCTCCTCTGAGGAAATGCTGGTCTCCTCAGGCCACCTGATGAGTATAGGTGAACAAACACTGTTAGCGTTCAGGCAGCGAGGTTTACACGCACACGCAGTGGCTTCCTTCCCAGCCAAGCGACGCAACTCTGGTGATAGGCTTTTACACAATGGAAGTTCTACTGGAACAGTAGAGAGAGAAGGATTCCAGTTGCCACAGAAGACAGGAATGCCTCACATCCCCACTCTGAGAGAGCTTCTGAGCCATGTCAGGGAAAGGCATGTTTGTGAACTGGAAACTCTCCACATTAGGGCCACCATACTTAGACTCAAAAAAGAAGGGACCCAGGATTGATCACATCTGAAGGGAAAAGATGTGGCAACTTCTCTGACTACAGAGTGATGTCATCAGGTGAGGCAAATTTGAAATTTAATGGCTTTGGGATAAACTCCCATTACTCAAAAGGACAAGCCGACTGAAAAATGGGCAAAGGATCTGAATAGACATTTCTCCGAAGAAGATCAACAAATGGCCAATAAGTATGTGAAGAGACATTCAACATCGCTAGTTAGTAGCGCAAATGCCAATGAAAACAACAACCCACTAAGGTGGCTACAATAAAAAACACAGGTAATAACAAATGTTGTAGAGAATGCAGAGGAATTAGAACTCTCTTACACTGCTGGTAGTAATGCAAAATGCTGCAGCTGCTCTAGGAAAAACCTAGCAGTTCCTCTGAAATTAAAAAACAGAGTGACCGTATGACCCACAATTCCACTTGTAGGTATATACTTCAGAGATTTAAAAACATATGCCCAAAAATGTGTACATGAATATTCACAGCAGCATTATTTATGAAAGCCCCAAGGTGGAAACAACATAAATATCTATCAACTAATGAGCAAATAAACATAATGTGACATCCCTACACAATGGAGTATTATTCAACAATAAAAAGAAATGAAATTCTGACACACACTAACTGAAGGGTAGCAGAATATGCAGCCCCAAACTATGCCACTTTGGTATATTGATAATTTTGAGCAATAGGCACTCAGAAAACAGTGGATGCAGGGAAAGCCTTTCTCTGAACTCTCCTATCTGCCTAAAGGCAGATGCTCCTAAAGGAACTGATTGTCACAGATCCCCTCCCTGTGAGTGTCATCAGCCCTGACCACAGGAGAGGAGACTGGAAGTGGATGTCACATCCTGACAAACTTTGTCACAAACTGTCATACCTCCCATCTGTTCTTCTCAGGATCTTTTCATCTTTTTAAAAATCAGCTACTTTCCCCTAAGAAACCTACCTTCCCCCACCCCTCTCCCTACTAAGATGGTATTTAAGCCTACATTTAAGCTACCTTAGGGAATAACTAATTTTTCCCTTGTCTCTCACGTATGCATGAAGTATACATGTTAATAAGTTGTTATATTTTCTCTTTTTTTACCTGTCTTTTGTTACATGGTCTCAGCCCAGAACTCTAAAAGGTAGAGGGAAAATTATTGTTGCTCCTCTAAACTACAATGGATGGACCATGGAAACATTATGCTGAATGAAAGAAGCCAGATACAAAAGTTCTTATATGATATGTTTCATTTATAAGAAAAGTCTAGAACAGGCAAATCCATAGGGCCAGAAAGTAGATTAGTGGTTGCCTAGGGCTGAGGTCTGTGGAGGGTAAATCTATGGTGGCTATTAATGGGTATGGGTTTTCATTTGGGGGTGATTAAAATGTTCTACATTTGATTGGACCAATAGTTACACAATTCCGAAAACACACGAAAACTCATTGAATCACATATTTTAAGTAAGTGACCCTATGACATGTGAATTGTATCTTAATAAAGCTGTTATTATTATTATTTTTTTTAAGCAAGCTTCAGGATAAATCCCAGTCTTTAGAAAGAACTGTTTCTTGGGTGAGAAAATGTTGTGAGAACGTTGAGGCTTTTTGGTACGGAGTTTCAAACTTTGCTGGTCCTGCCAAACAGAAAATGGGAGTGCTGCATGCCAGAGACAGGGAGAGACATCTGCCCCAAAGCTTAGGCACCATTGCTCAGTCTGTCAGCACCACGGGCCCTCAATCCATCCCTTTCCCTAGGTTTCCTCACAGAATCCTGCCCTCCGGGATCAAGGGTTATTGATGCTCTACTTTGACAGGCTAAGCATTTCTGGTGGCTCTTACCTCAGGCCTGGCTTCCTTGGCTGGTTTCTTTTCCCCAAAGTACAAAGTATCATGAAATGTCAGAAGTGGCATTTCCTCCATGGCATTTATTTAAGAAGAAAAGGAAAGGACTGTAATCATAGGTCATGCCGCTGCCCCTTGCTGAGTCCATAGCCCTCTCGGTGTCACCTCGGGCATTCTCCAGCACCGGGGTTGACATTGATTGCTCTCTGCCTACAGGGAAGGAGGAGTTTGCTATGGATTGCCTTTGTACGCTTGGTTTAAACTCCTGGTCCATTTTAAGCTTTGTTTGTTTGTTTTTTTCCTTCAAAAATTGATTTGATGAGTTATTTGGAGTGAGGGAGAGAAAGCAGCAATCAGAGAGGACCCATGCATATATTCTCCCCATTTTCCATAAGTGACCCAAATCCACTCCCCTAATTAACATTCCAAATAGGATAAAACAGGCTGCTACTCAGATTATTTTTAATAATGTTTTCCCATCCTTTTTAGATTAGGAGAAACTCTGGGTATGGATTCGCTTGGGAATTTGTTCAAGGTCCCACGCTAAGATGGGTCGTAAAGGAGGGGCCAGGTCATGACTCGAGCTGTTGTTTCCTTTGTTGCCGAGTCAGGAGCATCACCCTGGGATGTGGATTATCCAAGTTCAGTCGTACCTTGGTTCAGCCACTTCCTACTTAAGGTATTTGGACCAGCTCTGGCATCCTTCTAAACATCAATGTCATTGTCTATCAAATGGGGATAATAAAGCTCCCTTCATAGTGACTCATGTTCAGTGTCATGATGATCAAAGAGGGGGTGTCATCATTCACCATCTGGAGATGATACGACTTTCACAAGTAGTCACGAAGATCAAATAACAATGCATACAAAATAATTTTGCAAAGGACTCTAAAGTGTTAAGAACAGTAGCTATCAGTAGTCGAAAAGGAGTGGCTTACTCTATAGTTCTTACTTGCCTGTGTACCCAGTCACCTCAAAAGGGGCAGTTGGTAGATGGTGGAGGTGGAGGTCAGGAAATATTTGATGGAGTCACAGGCCATACCCTCGAATTCACTCTCCTATGTAGCTTGGAATCACAGTCCATATCATGTCCTACCTAGTGCAGAACCCTAAATTCAGAGAAGGGGCATAAGGGCGAGTGTTCAGCTTCCCAGTCCCCCCCTCTGCTAGATCCTCTTTTACCACATCAGCTCGTTAGTCGGAGGAGACTGAAATCATGCATTTCTGGAGCTCCTGCTCTGAAGCAGAGGTTGACAAACAAGGATAATACTGTTCGGTAATTTAAATAGACTCTCTGAGCTTGAGAGTTGCTAAAGTAGCTAAACGAACGGAATTTTTTGGGAGGGCTTGTCATCCATGCACTGATCTCCACATTATCAAGTGGTAATTGAAATGATTGCTTCAAGCAAGGCAAGAGGCAGGGTCAGTAAAATCCTGCTATTCTCTCGGGATACCCATAGAATTTTACAGAGCACTGGATCAGGGGTTTTCCAATGGCAGTTTGCCCTATTTTATTTTTTTTCTGCTTACTTTTGTAACTGAAATGCAACCGATTTATTTTGTCCATATGCAAAATAGGAACAAATGCAATGCATTTTTGGTCTTTCTCCTTTCTGCATGGTTAGCTTTAGTCTCAAAAGAAAAAAAACCTGTGAGCTCACTTCCTGTCCTGTGCTGGTTGACCCCTTGGAAGAAACATTGCCAGGACCCTGGAATTATTGCTCCAATAAATTAGAAGCTAAGAATTCTAGGATCCCCCAGGGTTTGATTCTATCATGGCAGGCTAGTGTGAAAACCACATGAGTAAAGCTTTTCAGAGAAAATGGTATGAATGTGTTAAAGTGACCGTACTTTTGTGATATATAAAATCTGTGCCTTACCATTGCTTCACTGCTCTGCAGTTAATAAACTGCAGTCGTGAGGAGGGTAAAGTCATAAAGATCCTGGGTTTGTTACCTAAATGTACATGCTGACACAATTTGTCAATATAGTGCAAAAGAAAGTGGATCGAACATTGGACATCATGTTGAAATACATGAAAACAGATCTTTGGTTTAAATGTTTATAAATTGTTCAGAATTACTGGCATTGTGCAAGTTCCACGAGAGAGACAAATTTCACAAAATGATGAAGGATTCTCAGCATCTTGAAACTGTTTCCTTAACATGTCAGGACGGCTTAATTGTCCACCATCTGAAATCTTTACTGTCCTCCATAAAAAGAACGCAAAAGACCAAATTCTCTAGAAAATGTTGTTTTGACAAATCCCTCAAAGTCGAGGATGATGTTGAATACTTTGTGGCATCCAAGCATCCTATCAACTGAACACATAAACATCTTTGGTTCCGTTTTTGAAACTTCTGTCAAGTCCTCAATTTATAAATTTTTTTATAAGAAGCCTTTATAAGAATTTGAAATTAAGTGAAATTGATGCTGTTGAATTGCAATGAAACTTTTGGGTTCCCATCTTTTCAAAAGCTCTCCTCATATTGGACATTTTAAACATTCCTGGGTTATTACTTAACTCTCTCCAGAGATTATTTCTGCCTTTGTCAAGATTCTTTGTTCAAAGTAGAGTTTCCCTGGAAAACAGTGGAAAGATTTCACTCCTAGAATGTTACAGAACAGCAGCTAGTGTATGCTGAAAGCCTTTCTATCCAAAGGAGTCCAGCTTTAAAAATAGAACATCATGAAATAAAGCTGGGATTTCTTATGTTTTTTATTCACATACTTTCTCTTTTCCTTCCTTCCCTTCCTTTCTCCATGGACACAATAATCAATGCCAAATCAGTCTCTCTCTGCAGGCGTTCATATAAAATATTCGAAAAGACAGGATGCCAGATATTTTCTTGAATAGAGCCAATAATAATAATGAGTGAATTGTTGCTGAGTTTTGTACTTCACATTTCGATTGCATGGCTAATATTTTATTGCTATGTTACATCAGGTTAAGCAATCAATCTTTATGTGTTTATACTACATATTTTAGTTTTGCATTTCACAATGGGGGCTTATTGATTTATAAAAACTAAAACAATAAATAATAATATCTGTTGACTACTTACCCAGTTGGGTGTAATGTGAGAAATGCAAGTGGGGCTCTGGTTTGTTTCTACTGAAGGTGTCATGTAGGAAGCTCTCCAGAAAGTCTGTTAAACTAAGCTGATGTTCATTTATTTCCATAAATAACATAAGCATTAAGGCTAATCAGGACTTGGTGACTCTGACAGTGGCCCTGAGTGATTTCACAATACGGGTGGAAAAAAACGACCTCCTAAAATGCTTTCTTCAGAAAGGGAATCAGGTTGCAAACTTCTCCCTCTGCCATTTATTAGCTGCACCTGTGTGAGTTATTCTTTCTAAGGCTCAAGCGCCTGCTCTGGGAAGTGGTTATAATGATGGTATTTATCTCATCTGATTGCTGCAAACAGTCATTGTGATAATACATACAAAATGCTTAACACACCGCCTTACCACAGAATAGCTATTCCTATTATGACCATGATCAATACTGTGTCAAGTTAAGAACTGGGACTTTTGGGAATAAACTATCTATAACTCCTGCAAGTGACTTTACGTGTCCATTTTCTCATCTATAAACATGGAATAATTATATCTATGTCATAAGGTTGAGAGGATTATATAGAAAAATAGAATAGTAAGCAATCAATAAATGATGGTTATCAAAATCATTATTATGGAGACCATGGAGAAGACCGACTAGGAGCTAAAGTATTTCAGTAAAGGTTATTTACTGACATCAAGGGATAGGTTAGTAGAAATCGATAATACAACCTTTTTTCTTTTAAATCAAATTTTCAGTGTCTATCGTTGGCTTTTGCTTTCTCTGATAATCTAGAAAAAAACTTGATTCTGAACAGAATTCTGTCATTGGTCATATGAAATATCAGCAAGTCTGTATTTCATGGGTTCTTTTTCACTAAATACAATTAAAATAATATGAATTACTTTCAGTTACTTGGTGTTCTTTTTCATAAGTTATTTTTCCTGCCTATCAAAATAATACTTCCTCATTGTTGAGAATTTGACAAATACAGAAATGAAGAAAAATAAAAGTCATCCATAAGCTCACCACTAGAGATCACCATTTAACATTTAAAAATGTTTACTTTTAGCTTTTAACATATACAGTTACATAATTTGGACTCTATGTGTGTGTATGTGTGTAAATAAAATTTGGTTTTATGATTTTTCACTTAATGTTCAACATTTTGAACATTTCCCATGGCATAAAATATTTTAAAACTTTCCTTTAGAAGGGCCTAAGATATTCCATGAAATGTCTTTGCAATAATGTAATTAGTTCTTTATGAATGAATTGTGGGCCATTGTTTTTCTCTCTACTGTCCCTGTCTATCTAGACTGATCTATATTTTACAGGGAGAAATAAATAGAACAAGCCAAAAATATTATGAACTTTTGATGTTTTCCTATGGATGCACTACTTGGGATCTGTTCTGTCAGGAGTGAATGTTTATTTTCCCTGTAATTTTCTTTATATGCTTGGGTCCCACTCTGGACTCTTACCCCGGGTGGTAACCTTCCTCAGCTCCATTTTCTATTGGCCTTTTTGGAAATTCTTGTCTGCATTCTGCCCTGTAGAAAACTCATACATCAATTTTTAAAAGGGGAAATTCTCTTCTCAGTCATTACAAACCGTCTGGCTAGTTTTGCTGGAAATTTTTTTCAGGAATCATCTGCCAAAGTTGTTTCCCTAGAAGGCCATTCTGGCTACCTCACTAAGCTCCCATTTTTTCTGTAACAAATAATTCCTCATGCTAAATCACTTGCAAATACCCACAGTTATGCCCTTTCCCTAATCATCCACTCCCGTTTGTCAGCAGAATAGCATTAGTCATTTTCTACTCAAATTCAGCCCTTGGCTTCCCCAACGCCCCACCCTCCAGGCTAGAAGCATAATCTCGCAATCCTCCACCTCAGAAATTTCTCTCTTCACCTCTCATTATACAGGTGAACAAACTGAGACTTTCTGACATTGGCCAACACCTCAAAACTAGAGGATCCCAGAGTCAGGATTAAAATTCCTCTCCAGACTTTCAGTCCACATCTGGTATTTATTTACTCTGCTATCGTCCTACTGGTTTTCTTCTCTGGTGCTGCTAGGATCCAATTCACCACTCTTTGTAGAAAACCTCTCCTTCCCTCCTCTCTTTTTAATGAACTAAAAACGAATGCTGGTAACAGAAGGAAACGCATGATTTTCTTTGTTAACTCCCTGCCTTTTTTTTTTAAATCATTGTCTGTCATGCTGATGAATGCTTTATAAATTAAATGACCCATCTGATGGAAACATGGACTTCCTGTAGTAAGGATGACTGTGTAGAATGTGATCTGGTGAGTCTTTGACATGAAAACGGTCTGCAACATACACAGAGACGCTAAGTGAAGGATAAATCAAAACCATCCCATAGTCTGATTTGTATCCCAAGCCTTCTAGGCTTCATGTTTAGCAGTTGTTCATCTTTGCATTTTTCTCTGCTTCCTTACTTCTTCCACCAGAATCATGAAATACCCCTATCGGCTGCTTCATAAGGAAAATCTATTTGCACTGAGATGAGATTGGTCAGTAATTCTGTGTATTTTTTTCCACTGAAGGAATATAATTCAATTTCTTAAAAAAAAATATTTTTAGAGAGAAAGCACAAGCAGGGGTGGGCAGAGGGAGAGGGAGAATCCCAAGCAGGTTCCACACAGGGCTCGATCCTAGGACCCTGATATGACCTGAGCCGAAATCAAGATTTGGATGCTTAACTCACTGAGCCACCTAGGCACCCCAAATATGATTCAATTTTATGGGGGACCCTAATTTCTTAATTCAAAGAGAGTAATCATGGAAGGAATTAGCTTTGCAGCAACGCAGGGAGCCAAAAACACTCCGAGTAGTGTGCCTCTATGTGGTGAAATACTTCCTGAATGTCTCATCATGACCAGGTAAAAATTAAAAGTGATGTAAACTATGAATCAAAAATTATTACCAGCGAAATATCAAAGGCCTCAGAATGCCCCCTGCTTTCTGCTGCTGCTTTCCACTCTCTGCAAAACAATGATTCACCGGCTGTGGACTCTCACTGAACTCTTCATTCTCAGCACAGCACTTATTTGGATGTTCAAATCTTTTTCAGGTATTCTACTTGGTTTAAAACTGCACCAAACAGTTATCATTTTGGAGCTCAAATTCTTAACAGGAAGGACCCAAAGCCCTTTATAAGTAATTATTGCAAGAGAAAATCAGCAAGAAGACAATTTAGCCTCCTATTGATGCCAGCAATTTAAAGCTTAATATCAAAATTAACCAAAACCAGAATAGATTTTATTGGCTTTGAACTGAAACTAGGTTTTTTCTTTTTACCTTTTATGTTTTTTGTTTGTAATGGGAGCTTTCCCCAGTTAGACTTTACAGAACCAGAACAGGTTTACAGAATGCAAAATAAAGCCATTGTTTAACAAAATTGAGCCACTAGACCAAACACAGTGAGAAGGTACTTGGTGAGCCATTCTTGGATTGATTATAGGGCTTCTGATGAGATGTATTTAAAGTGCACATTGATTTTAGGAGGAGATCGACAAGTCAGCTTTTAATTTTTTTATTTTGTTGTGGATTGTATGTTGTTCACAGTTAGTACTCATAAAGCAAATCTTCACTATTATTTTGGCTTTTGACCCAGACGTAATCTTACAGGGAAAGGTTATTATTGTTACGACTTATGCTATTTCACCAACTCTCTAGAAAGTCCACATTTTGGTTCAGAGAATCTGGTAGGTCAAAGGGGACACAGATTGGCATTGGCATTAACTGATTTATGACTTATAGCTCCAAAGATATAAATGTAACAGCTCTTACAGTAGCATGGCCTTGGTCAAGTCACTTTCCCTCTCCAAATTTCAATTTCATCAAATGTAAAGTGAGAACCCCAGAGGGCTGACATGAAAAACTAATGAAATAAGGTATATGAAAGAATGTTTCATACTTAAAGTATTTTCAAATGCTGCTGCTTTTATTATTACTCTCTAACGGAATCTTCTCATTTTACAACTGAGCAAACTTCGGTCTCTTAAATTGTTTTTTAATGTTTATTTGTTCTTGAGAGAGAAAGGGAGACACAAAATCCGAAGCAGGCTCCAGGTTCTGGGTTATCAGCACAGAGCCTGATGCAGGGCTCGAACCTATGAACCATGAGATCATGACCTAAGCTGAAGTTGGACGCTTAACTGACTGAGCCACCTAGGCACCCCAAACTTTGGCCTCTTGATTCCAACCATCTTTCCATTAAAGCTTCCTTAGCTCCAATCTAAAAATATATATAGCATATTAATCTTAATATTCCAATATTCATTTTGGAAAGTAAGAGCCTACTCTGTAAACAGAAAGTCAGTAATATCTGACCTCTATCCATGGATCTCCTTTCAGAGTTATATTTTATGTTTATATCACTAAACCTTTTTTAAAATATAGTTTATTGTCAAATTGGTTTCCATACAATACCCAGTGCTCATCCCAACAAGTACCCTCCTCAATGTCCATCACCCACTTTCCCCTCTCCCTCACCCTCTATCAACCCTCAGTTTGTTCTGAGTATTTAAGAGTCTCTTATGGTTTGCCTCCCTCCCCATATCACTAATACTTAGAAATTATACTAGCAGATAAAGTTGACTGCTAGAATGTGAACTAATACTTTCTTAAATATGTATTATGATGCTCTCCTATTGGATTTTAATACTTCTATTAACTTTTATCTTGTAGAATTGGATTTAACTCATATTAATTATAATATGTGGTTCATTTAGTAAAATGAAGAAACAAGGGAAACATAAGAGTACATCTCATGGACTGGTTTGTGTATCCTGAATAAATCCTACTAATTCAGTAGAAAGAATAATTTTTCAGTATTTTGCACTAATGAGATCAGAAAAGTTTATTTATGAATTTTCTCATCCATATTAACTTGCTGTCTTGGTGTAACAACATTCATAAGCCCTGAAAAATTTTTCTATTAAGTTGTCTTTTAGTTTCTAGAATGATCAAAATCCTCTCCATAATTTTAACTAAATTTCTTCCATGAGGTCAGACTTCCTGACACAAATATTCAAAGGTTAGTGAAGCCATAAAAGCACAGTTCTGGGTCTTCAGAGCCAGATGTAAAATCTTCTGTCTAAGCCATCTATACTCAATAGTAACCCTGCTGCCAAGAGCCAGGATCCCACTGGGTACGTCATGTGCATTTCTTATGACAGTGAGCATAGTGACGGCACAAGGTATTTGCTTGATAGACATTTGTGATGATACAGCTATTCTCATTGCCCCACGTTTGTACTTGACTTTGTGTTGCTTTACCAAGGCCTCAGAGATTTCTCGGTATAAAGCAGCCCACATATTGTTTAGATGAAAAGATAGGCTTCTTAGTGTACATTTGGCCATGAGAGGGAGCAAAACGAGCAGTGTGTAGGTGATTCAAGCTCACGACTTGGACCTCACTGCAAAAGGCCAAATGAAGTAATCAGGCACACCCTTTAGATTCCTCCAGTGTGTTATTCTGTCCAGTCATTCCACAGACCTTCACCTCACAGCCAGCTTTGCATCAGGCCCAGGTTAGGTGTCAGGGATATAAAGAAGAATATGAATCTACAACTCAGAGGGGTGTCAGGCATGCAAACCAAAGACCACCTGCCTCCTTATGTGATGCTTACTTAGCAAGGGCTCTGTGCAGAGGAAGCTCAAAGGGTCGGGGAGTTTACAATGGCAGGAATAACTGGGCTGGGCCTTGAAGGAAGAGTAGAGTTTTTCAGGCATAAATACATTTAAAGCTCAAAGACAAAAACAGGAAAGCAAACAAACTTGGTGCAAATAACAGAGTAATGAAAAGGCGTGCAAAGCGTGTGGTGCTGTTGAGCTCCTGTTTTTGTGCTCTCCTACATGCAAGAGGGTTGATGGAAGATGAGCCAGGAAAGAAAGCTTAGGAGAAATGCTTAGGGTTAGGAGAAATACTAAGTCATGTGGGCATAATTGTAACAAGGACCCAATGGGCCACTTAGATTATGGGTTGTCGTGATCAATTTTGACCTTTAGGACAATCGATCTTACTGAGTAGAGCTTGTGTTGTAGAGGAATAGAAAGACGATGAAGGAGAGGGCAGGGAAGCAGCCATGGAGAAAACGCTGGCTCCTGGATGGGCAGAGCCGAATGTCCCTGCTGGAATGGGTGGTCAGGTACCCCGCCAGCAGCATGTTTTGAGAAACTGGCCCCCAGCCTCCAATCTAGGTCTGTCAGAGCTAAAGAAATTGAAATTGCTTTAATGTTTTGATTTCTTTTCTCCATCTTCTCCTTCCTGAAAACTTGTCTGTGGATTAGAGAAAACAAATTGAAATTCCATGAAATGGTCTCTCTGCACTCCTTCTTTCTCTTGCAACAATCAATTTCTTACAGCAAGGTGAAGGTAGTAAAATACAAATTCTTCTGGAGAACTTAAGATTGTAAAACTGACCTGATTTTCATGAACAGAAAATCTAATTATCTACCATCAGTTCAGGTCTGAGCACATAGTTCATTTTATTTTTTTATCAGGTGTGAATGGTTTTGGCAAGCATTTTGACAAAATATCTACATGTACACACTGAGTTTTTAAACGAAACTATCAAAAACTGAAGTCTCAGGTTAATGAATTACATGGGAAATTGCTATCACATTACATTATCTTACACAGTATTGGCAGGAGGACTGGTGAGAGAATTACAACCCAAATGATGTAATGAAATGGAAATTTACAAGTTGGGGTATAGGAAAGGGTAAAAAGAATATCATTCTTCTGATACAGTGGGCAGTCACTAAGAAAAGTGATTCTCAGGTTACTTAGCAGGCTGTGTGTGTGTGTGTGTGTGTGTGTGTGTGTGTGTGTGCAAGCATGCACGGAAGAAAAAGAGAAACAGAGAAAGAGAAAATAGAAAGAATAAAGAGTGTTGAGGTCTATGATGAGAAATAGCAATTTACTACAGGAGGCAAATGAGATATAAGAAGATTGAAGGCATGAATAAAATGACATCTGCTCCTCACTCTTTGTTTAGGTGGGCAAGAGCAGGGAGAGGTTGAAGGCAAAAAAGATAACAAGAGTTCAGCAGCAGCAGATGCTGTTATGTCTGAGGACCAGGCCTGATTCATCACAATGGGGTGAACCAGACTAAAAGACAATGTGACTGAAACAAGATCTAGCCCACTGGACAGAGCAGGGGGCTGGAAATGACAGAAGCTGTACAAATCAACCCAAAGGGAGGAGGCCCATTCCAACGCAGCAGAACATGGCACCCAGAATGTATGGAAATGGCAGATGGAAGCCTGGCAAACCACTGTGTGGGATGGGCAAGAAAGCATGGAGCTGAGCGATGTAGACTCAAGGAGAAAACAAAACTGAGAGGCCTGACAAAGCACTGCACACAGCGTCACATGGCAGAACCCTGTTCTGAGAGAGGTACCAATCCTCCAAGAGAAATGATTGCCGGAAGGATGGGTCTTCATTAAGATGAGGTAAAGTCCTATAATCAAGACAGGAAGACAGAAACAAAATAAGAAACCAAACCTGACTTTCAGATAGATTTTGGAAGCAGTTTATTGGTTTTTTTGTTGTTTTTTGGTTTTAGTTTTGTTGTTGTTGTTTCTTTGAGTGCCTGGGACAATTTGTAGCAATTTCACAGTGTTTGGTAAATTACAGACTGGACTATTGGTACTGGAGAACAGGTCAGAGTCTGATGCTCAACAAGCTTATTGTGATGCTGAGGTCCAGGCTAGGAGGGTTTCTAAAATCCTCCTAGGAATCCTCCTGGGGCTGAGAAAGCTGGGCGGGATTCCTAGTCCAGGGTTGTGGAGATCTACAAAAAGGGGATAAAGGGAGAAAAAATTTGGAGAAAAAAACTGCAGCCACCACAATATCTTTCCCTGGACTCTTTCTACCTGCTTCCTCCAAAATCTCTTCTGTATGGTCCTATATTGTTTACAACTAGAATACATTTAAATAAATGGTGTTTCCAAGGGTCTAAGTATGGGAGATAGCTGACATAATAAAATGGAAGGCTAAGGAATTTTGTGTGGAGGAGATAATAAACTCTGATCTTGGTATATTTAATCTAAGCTATGATGGGAAATGTAGTACCCTATGTGTGGAATATGGGCCTTCAGTGTTGAGGAAGTGTCTGGATGAAGGCATTCTCTATATTTGCCATGAATATTGAAACAGAAATTGAAGCCATTCATGTGAGCTGATAAAGTTTCTCCAAAGGAGTGACCTTAGAAAAAAAAGTCAAGAAATACAGATACTATATATCTCTCTGCTAACAGTGTAAAAAACAGGACAAACACACACACACACACACACACACACACACACACACACACACGTCAAGGCACCAGCCATGGGAAGGTGTAAAATTGAAGCTTATAACAGAATGTCTTTTAATTTGAAGAGGAAGAGACTAAAATGCCAAAATAAGAAGATTCACAGTTGTAGGGAAAAAAGAGAAGTCATGATTTGGGCCATAAAAATAAAGCCAAAGAGCTGATTTGTGTAGTGATTCAAAGGAAGAAAGGAAAGAGTTTTGAGTTAGTAATGCTGTTGTTGATTTTTCTTTTCTTTTAAAAAAATTTTTTTTAAATTTATTTATTTGAGAGAGGGAGAAAATGAGCAGGAGAGGGACAGAAGGAGAGGTAGAGAGAGAATCCTAAACTGGCCCTGCTTTCAGCAGAGAGACCAATGTAGCGCTTGAACTCACAAACTGTGAGATCATAACCTGAGCCAAAACAAAGAGTAAGATGCTGAACCAACTGAGACACCCATGTGCCCTTTTTTTTAAGTTGGTTTTAACACAAAAGTGACCTGAGCATGGATTCAAACAGGAAATGGATTCCTAGGAAAAATAAGACATGTGCCATATTGAGAAATCAGATTGTAAACTTGTGTGGTCCTGAGGCTTAAGGAAGGAACATAATATTAGACCAACATGTCCTCAGATCCAGTTGACCATTAGAATTTCCTCAGAGCTTTTAAAAACAAACACATAGATTTCTTGTCCTTACCACAGACGCAGAATCTCTGGATGTATAGGGGAAGGGTGAGTGGGGGCCTCTCTAGAGTTAAAAATCTCCTCTAAGAATTCTAAAGCAATGATCTATTCATTGTCAGGGGGAAATTATTTTACTAGCCCTGCTCCTATCCCCAGCTTAAGGGGCTCAACTGCAAATATCATTACGAGAAGAGCCTTGAAAAACCCATTTTTCATATTGTCTCACTTCTCATATTTAAGTAGTTCATGAAATTTATCATTTTCCATAATTTCTTAGGTTGATCAGATATCATATTAGCTATTGTTCAGGGTAAAAGTGGAAGGTGGTTCTTCACAGCCTTTGGGGATTCTTCCCACTGTAATGTAGCAGGTCATTTTTCTATCAAGTCTATTCTCAGTACACAGATTAGTGGTGAAATCCATTTGTCATCTCATTGAATTACTAAATCTATAAAGCATTCTGCAGAGGAGGTATTCTTTATGGTAGACCAATGTGTTCTGTAACCTGTATAATTGTCCCCTTAGAAGATCTCATGGAAATGATCCCGGACATATCACATACATCAGTGGCTTCAAATAAAATGAAATCTGGCATTTATTATTGTGGAATTGCACCAAGTTTGTCTGGCACTAGTCCACACAGTCATTTACCCCAGTTCCTATTTAGGGGCCAGATAAAATAATATTCAGTGTGCTTCAACAGTCATATCCTCCCTGATAAATTTAGCATTTATTGAGGGATCCACTTTCCATGCACGCAGTAACTGCACTATTGTCTCTGAGCCCAAAGATTATTGGCAGAAGTAACAGCTGGTGCCTCAGGATGGAGCTATAATTTTATGGTGTGGTGGCTAAGGCTGGAAATGGAACTAGTAAACCACAAGTGCCAAAGACATCATAAAGAAAAGTGTTCCTTAGGAAGCACTTGCCAATTTCTGGGCAATCAATTATTCCCTAACCTACACATTGACTTTTATGAATAAAACAATCCAGGAAATGCATTTAACTTAGCAGACAGTTTTGATAAGGTGAGGTCCTTTCCCTCTTTAGCAAGAGACCTCTCTTCCATACCATCTTCTGGCTTGTACCCTTGCCCTCCAGTAGATATACTTTTTGGTTCATTTCTATTTCTCAAACTCTTTTGAGAGTAAACAAGGATGGTCAAGCAAAAGTGAGTACTCTTACAATGAAAGAGAACTCAGTATTGAGAGTGAAACTGATTGTTTCCAAGACTCCATCCTGTTTGGAAATGTTTTCATCTGGCTACATCTTTCTTTCCACACCTCTGTGGAATCAAGAGAGTGGTGTTACCTGTGAGGTCAAAACTGGATCCTTTGCCAAAGTTCCAGGAGAGAACGCCTGCCTAGAATGTCCCCTGGGGATGGCTTTAGCTGGGGGGGGGGGGGAAGCATGCATATCTCCCGTATCTTCAGTTCTCTCACTTTCCTCTGGTGCCAAATAGAAGTCAGGTCAGAAGGACCCTCATGAGTGTCCATCAGAACCATTAAGATTTAGGTCAGTTCCAAACTTCTAGAAGGACTTGCCAACTCTAGTCAGACCTTTGAGAAGAAGGAAATATTGAGGGCCTTTGCATCTATTTCTCTGTGAAAGCATACGATGAAAGTATATAACTAAAATTTATATATACTGTAAACAACTGACAACATTGTGTTAACTTCCAAGTGAATTTGTGGTAGTTTAAATGAAAGATATAGGTAAAAAGATACCATGAGTCAAACATAAAAATTAGAAATACAGGAGGAGTTAGTGGTAGAGAAGATAATGATAGCAAAGAAAAAAACAAACAAACAAAAAACCCCTTTACTTGGGAAACAATTGTGTTTGAAATGGAGCATCAACCACAGGCACACCAGCTTAAGCAACCAAACATTCTTTCAGGGAATGCTACCAACCCAGACTGGTACTTGAATTTCCCTAGCCTAGAAAGACGATAAATAAATATCAGTATTATATATTTACGTGGGGATGATGTCTTAAATCCCCAAACACTTTGTGACATATCTAACTCCTATAAGTTCTGTAAAATGTTTCAAGCATTATTAATTTCATGTGCTATGAGAAAATTATTTATTGATTTTTTTTTTACCAGGCTGAATTTAGTAAAACTGACTGAAAGTGTAAATACAAAATATGACTCACAGTGAAATATGAATTCTGCAGTGGTATGGAAAGTAAGGAGAACCCAAAGTGAGACCTTGATGTCTGATCTACTCTCCAGTTTTACCAGAAGCAATCTTTGGAAGCATGTTACTAACACTGGCAGGATACCGGGTGGTTCTCTCCTTTGGCCACTAATGACCCTGAAGTTTAGACTGATTCTAGAGTGGAGCAGCCAGGCCCTTATTATTGTGACAAAATTCATATTAACTCCACTGTCAGTCCTTCTCATTATGGATACAGAGTTGAAGGGATCTCTTGGTGCTCCATTCTTTGAGCCTGTAGAGGAACAGCCCAGCTTTATGGAAAGCCAACTGAAGAAAATGTATAAAAGGGGTTCAACTAGGATCTGTTCTAGGTCCCATAACATGATTCCTCATGTAAGTTTCCTGATGGAAGGCATTATTTTTAAAGTTCTTTGGCAATGCACTTAATAAAAACAGAAATTGGCTGCTAATGGAATGGAAGATTGTTCAATTTTAAGACTCCAAAAATTAACATGACCCTATTTCAAAGTGGAGTTAAACATATTTCCATATTTTTTAGTCATTAGATTGAAGGTATGTGTAGAGAGGCCTGCTTGGAATCCTGGAAAACAGAGGAAGTAAATAATATGATTGCATTATAAAGCTCTGCTTGCAGTGTGGGAAAAGGAGGCTACTCACTCTGGGAACCTGGACTGCATTAGTGTTGGGTCCCTGGTGTGCTTAGGATGGAGCTTAGGATACACGGGCCATATCTCCTGAAGGAGGACTTGTCTAGACCAACACGTGATGCTCTCAACCCATCACAGTCAGACTACACAGAACAGGCCTCCGTAAAGAGTATAAGTAGTCTGTCCATATATGTCATAAGTGATCCAAACGCTGGCAGCCAATAGGATTTCTTTTCCAATGGATGGATTCTACTCCAGAATAATGATTATATGACAAAGGAAGGTTTTAATGATTATGCAAAATGTTCGAGGTGCAAATTTTTCTTTGTATTGCCCAGACCGTATGAATTAGGATTCTGGGAAGACGCAGAGCAAATTCTCCTATACTGTTTGCCAAGAAACTATGTCCTCAAAATTCTTCTCCTTCTTTAAAAAAACTCAACTACAAAAATTCAGCTTCAAATTTTGTGCATTTTGATACATGTTGATGATTCTACATGGTAATTGATCACTTGGAAATTGACAGGACTTATGTTGGGCTCTGGTTCTTAGTTCCAGTGTTAACAGCGGAACAAGGAGAGGCATAAAGCATTACTCATCAGTGGCCGTATTTGGCAAAGTCAGGTCTCTCTCCCCTACTGTTATCATTCATCCTGATAGAGCCGTGACACAGACCAGATGTCATTTCAATGTTAAAATTACATTGTTTTCATAACAAAGTCAGCTTACATCACTCTTAAATAGATCATGCTAATGTTCCTCTGTATACTGTCATGGAGAGAGTGAGCTAGATCTTTCCAGAGGACTTGCCAAACACAAACTATAGGAGAAGTTAAGATTTTTCTCAGGGCACTCACCAGCTGGCTCACAGCCTATATATCTCTGTATCTCTCTGCAGCATACTTCAAGTCATAGCAATATAGAATGGCCTTTCTACTGATTTCTTGGATTCCTGGAGGAAATGACAGGTACTTGTCCTTGTGGTAGGTTGAAAGCCAATGATTTCATTGGCTGGAGCTCTTTTCTTGCCTGTTTTCTTTGCCCTTCCTTCTTGAGCTCTAGTGACTTTGAATTAGTTTATAGTCCACTGCTTAAGACTATCATGTGCACTACTTTTCCCATTTAACAGTTGGAACTTGGAAGATAACAATTTCAAACCCAGGGTCAGAATCCATATGGACTCAGCACATTCAAGCCCTGATTTTGGGAGCTTAGTTCCTCCTCTCTCCCTTATCTCTTCTGTAGCCCCACTCGCTTCACCACCTCTGTGGCACTGGTGATAGGTTCGGGGACCAAGAGCTGCAGGCACTAACAAAATATCATTCGCAGGGGACTCTAACGGAAAAATGCCAAATGAGGACATTCCCTGCTGACCAAGTCCCTAAAAATCTTCAAACTATTGCAATGAACCTCAAGAAAGAAAGCAGTTTTCTTTTACTTTTAGAGATTTTGCCCTTAATTGACCTCATGCATCTATTTACAACATAGATTTTTATATGAAAGGTCATATTAGAAAAAGAATACAATCCACTTAGATATCTGTATATGTAAAGACAATGATTATCATCAGGATTAGCAAAACAAGCCAATATGTTGAATATTACAGGTAAAGCTAATATGTCTTTAGTTCCTCACCACCCTCCCCTCCCTTGTTTTATTTTCTCCTCCCACCTTTTTTTGCCTTTTAAGAAAATTAATAAAGGCAGAGTATAAATTACCAAATGAAAACACCCAGAAATTTTCGTCTATCCTTGAATGGAGACCCTAATCCCTCAAAAAAAAAAAGCTGAAAAATTATTCATAAGTCATATACTTCTCCTTTAAGATTCCTGGGACATATAAGATAAATGCCACCATTCTTTCTCATGGGTCTTAGTGAAATTTTATGATTTTCTGTTTTTCAGATTCTTTTGACTTAGATGAGGTATGACAGCTTGGTGATATAACTAGTGTTTTCCTACTTATGCAATGCCCTTTAGCTCTATAATCAAGGCAAAATTAAATTTGCTGACTTATTCTTTTTTTGCAGTATATTTGAGATTATCTATTCCCCCAATCAGAGCTTTTATGTCAAATATTTTATTTTGAAGAGAAATGACCACAAAGCTTGATCTACGTGACCAACCTCAGTAAAGTCATCCCTGGCTGAGAAGCAATGCTATTGACTGAAGGCACATCTCCACTTTCCCTGAATAATATATGATATTTGGCTGCGATTTGGCTCTGAATATTCAAACATAGAGGGTCCTGCATATTCTGGTTTGGAAAACTTATGCCAATATGAATCGTGTAGACCAAAGGGCTATACAATCTAGAACATGTTTGGTCATAAGAAATGCTGAACATTTTATAGTTGTGTGTGTGTACATGTGCGCATGTTTGCACACACATGCCCCAGACTTTTTCTGCTATATTCTCTTTGCAGGATAGGCTTCCAGAAATTAGATCAGCAGCATGGAAAGAGCAAGGGGTATAGATAAATCCAATGTTGTTAACTCATTGTAATCAGGTGAATAGGTAAAAGTGTTAAAATTTTCATAAGGATCTGACTGTATTTGCTTTTTGATTCTTTGCCTCCACCTTCATCCACGTCTCTGCATGTCCAAAGCCTATTCAGTCTTTTAAGGTAAAACTAAAAGGTCACCTCCCCCACAAAGTCATCCATGATTCATCATTTAGAATAACCTCTTTTGTTTCTGAATTCACCATCCCAGTTATTCTGTAAATTCACATGAAACATGTCACTTTCTTATTTGCAAGGGGATTATGTTCCTGCCTGATCACCAGTACTGGGCAAGAAACCCTTCGAAAACAAAATCTCCCTCTACTGCAACTTTGTATTTCTGAGAAGGGAAAACAGTCAAGAAATATTTATTGAATCAGAATACATAACTATAGACATACATATGTATGCTTTCTTCTACGCTAATACCCATTCCCCCTACCTTGACCTTCACCGTGCCATTCTGAAAACAAAACAAAACAAAACATTTGCAAAAAGGCACTGAGGCTCACAACATAACAGTAGCAAGGTCTAGGAGTACCACTGGAGCAAACTGCGGACACCCACACAAGCAGGGAGAGGCTAGCCTCACAGAGTCACTGGAGTCACGGCTCTGGACCACCGATATGTCACTTCATTAAAAAGTCGCTGTTTATGAATTGCAATTACCATTTGGTTTGAAAGCATATGTTCATGACTAAAAACTCTCTCTAGGCCCAGATAAAGTCTCTTGCTGGCTTTTCTAGAGGAAGCGAATGCCAACCAGAATGGCATCTATGTAAGCAACATTAGGCATGCTTTAAAAAGTGCCCCCATGATGCACCATGAGAGCTGACTTGCTATGTGAAGAACTCAGTGACTCCATCTCCGTGCTCTGCTCAGAGCCCGCTCGGACAATAAGTTGGGAAGGCTGTTTTATGCCAACTGCTCACATTCAATACAACACAGGGATAACTTTAGGCAGCTTTCCCTTATTCTCAGTAATTGACAGATGTTATTAGCGTTGCTGTGCTCGGGCCCCCTTCAGCATGTTTATTTGCAATTCCTTCCAATGTCACTTACTAGAAATTCTGCATTCCTGATCCTGGAGGTAACAAGCTGGACACGCAGCTTTCAACAGCAAATGGAAAGAGGCTCAGTGTGTATCCAGAGATAAACAAGTTAAAGGGCATAGAAGATCGGGACCGTTTACAGCTAAGGAGCATCCCTGTAATATATTTAGAAATCGCGCATTCTATTGCCTCACAGCAGTGCACTACTACTGGCTCTTTCCATTTACCCAGGTTGGTTGCCAGCAAAACCTAAACACGCAGTGTTCCACATCCATGAACTATTCCCGAATCAGTGGACTGAAAAAATGCCATTCTGTAGTATGCCTACTGCTAGAGCCTCCATTAGTCGCCCAAGAGAGCTGCAAGAATAGCTCAGAGAAGTCTTAGCCAAAATACATAATTACAACATATGGGGAAAACCAAAAGAATCATAAATGGAAAAAGATTAACAAATTCAGTGCTACTAATGGGGGGGGGTGGAGCTTTAAACTAAGTTCCTTCATTCCAACGTTGTGAGGGTTAAGAGCAATTTTATAAACCTAGTTTAAGAGAGGAAGGAAAAAATGCAGAAAGATCTGTGTGTTCTTTAGATGACATTTGAAACACACTTGCGTGCTTGTAAAAGCCATTTGTCGCTGTTGCTATTCAGGTAGTATGCTTGAATGCTCAGAAAACATCTTGAATTTGGGATACATTGTTCTATCCTTTAAGGTTGGTTTAGATTGCTACTTACTTTGCAATAAATGGGGAATTATTCCAGGTGTAGCATTTATATAGAAAATCCTAAGGTCTGAACATTCCTATAAGTCTATAAAGGCATTTTAGATTTATCATATTTCCCATGATCCTTTAACAAAATCAACTACAGATTTTCAGATTATTTTTCCATTCCAATTAAGGGTAACCACAATAACAACTACGTACTTCAGTTTTGAGCAGAAGCGACCACACATTTTTGCCCTTTACTGAAGGGAAAACAACCATATGGACCTTGTTCTTAGCCATGGCTCCATTAGCTAATTAAATTTACAAAGCCCAGCCAGTGAGAGACCATGGATTAGCTGCATTTTAATGATTCCATCCCTTTGGCAGAGCTAATGGTATCTTGTTTCAGGGCAGCCTAGAGAAGTTTGCCTCATTTTGAACAGGTTAGATTAGTGCAACAGGAATACAAAGCAAACCACATATATAATTTTTTTGAGGAAAAAGAAAAGGCAAAGTAATTGCAATTCTATATCTTATATGCCCAATATACCCAAAATACTACCATTCTAGCAGATAATCAATATAAAATTTGTTAAGGAGATAGTTTATATTCTTTTCTTCATACTAAATCTTTGAAATCCGGCACATACTTTACAGTTACAACATTTCTCAACATGGATTGGCCACATTTCGGTTATTTACTTTTTAATAGCCACAGAGGATTAGCAGCTAGTGTATTGGACAGTAGGATTGAGTGGTGACATGCACCACTCCCATACCTTTCTATTGTTCATACCCATCGTCTTTCTAAGAGTTTAATGCTTCACTTTTTATACCTAAACAATAGCTGGACACAGAGCCATTCATAATGATAAATTAACCTAAAGATAAAAGAATAACAGCTAGCCTGCTCCCTATTAAGGAAAATGGGATCTCTAATGAAGAACATCATTTGTTTAGGTCTAAAAAGTGCTAGGGGGCAGAATATGGCCCAGCCCGTTAGCCTGTTGATCCATTCTGAAATAAGTGATTACATAATGCTTCAAGCCCCTTAAGGCATGATGTGAAAGTTTGAGTTTGAATAACCCTTTTCCAAAATTTTGTCAAGTTTCTGCTTCAGTGGTGTTGTGTACAACCAGCCTCGGGGGTAGA
The DNA here is from genome assembly GCF_006229205.1 of Suricata suricatta. Lineage (NCBI taxonomy): Eukaryota > Metazoa > Chordata > Mammalia > Carnivora > Herpestidae > Suricata > Suricata suricatta. The sequence goes on along the minus strand of NC_043703.1, from coordinate 133,584,010 downwards.
GTGATCACATTTTCCTATCTAGAAACAGGGAAACATGATCTGACAAAGGAATGAATTGTGCCTGTGTGATTTGTTGACATAAAAATCCTCATCCAGACATGGGATTAAAATAGATTCAATGGAAAGATTTGACTGGAAAAAACAAAGCTATAGAAAATTAAGTTGTCTTCAGAGAGTTCACCAAATTAAGGGAGAATAAATAAGGTTCTAGTTGGCAATGATGATGGGGCCGACAAAAAGATTGGGACTATGAAAAACCAACAGAGAATCCATTAGATTGCCTCCTCAACCAATTTCTGGGATGTTGGTGTGAATAAGCCAGTGTTATCACAAATACCAGAATTGTCAAAAATTGTTGAATTTTAGTCCTAAAGTCAAGGTATCTGCCACTTGCCTCAATATCTACTTCTAGAATTAAAAGATGCCATTTCATCACCTTGGGACATTTATTTTAATCTGTCCTGAATGTAATTATTCCATCAAGCTATTGTCACAAAATCCTATTAACTCAAAGAGTGATTGCATTATTCACTCCTTACTCATTCCTTGATTTCAGTGCCTTTTAAACGCAAGTTTCAGGAAGCCAATATGAAGGATAACCTTAAGGATTCTTACATCTTTTTGATTTTAGGCATTGTTTTCTACCTGGTATTATGAACATCAGTCTCAAAATGAGAATGTGCTAATATTAGAGTTCATCATAATGATATATCTAGGCTTAAGAAATTCAAAGAAGGCCTAATAAAATTTATTAATTTTAATACAAATTAAAAATAAGATTCATCAAATGAATGAATGCTTCCTTTGATTATTCTAAAAGGCAGTCATCAAAAGCACCAGATTAGTACCAGTATAATGATGGATTCCTACCCAAATAGTGGGATTCTACTTCTTGAATAACCTCTACCGAAATCAGGATTACAGTTTCTTAAACCTGAACATATGATTCAAGGTCAGACAAAAGAACTTTTTATCTTAATTTTTGAATTTAATTACTTTGAAATGACTTTGAACACTATACAAAATGGATTATATTTATACATTGAACAAATCCACTTAACTAAAAAGATAAAAATAAAATGAAATGATTGCTCAAGAAAATATGAGGTAGGAGGTCCCTGTATCATAGATACTGGTCACAAGTTTCTAAATTAGAATATGGAGTCATGACTTTTGGAAAGTTTGGTTGAATAATCTATATGGTTGGCCCCAGAAAATGTGTTAAGTTGGTGAAATGTAACTTCTCTTCCACTTTTGTAGCATCAGGTGAGGTGCTCCTGTTTGGACCTCCCACTAGTTACATCTCCAAAGATATGACCCTAAAATATATGCTAGATCTCTCTTCAAAGTATGCTGCAACTCTTTGAAAGTGGCCAGATTGAAGTAACCTTAAGGCTTATGAAGCAGACTTCCTTCATTACCATATCACTGGAAGGACTTCTCTGTCTATAATTCAAGCTATCCAAAAGAACTACTATAAATGTTTTACATGCCATGAGTACCCACGGCTAAGGAAAGAGAAGAGAATGTAGAGCGTGAAAGAAAGGGCAAGAACAAGAAAGGACAGTACTAGTGTCTAGCTTATAAAAAGAATCCAATGTATGCCTTAAGCCACTGAGTACTGAACCACTTTCATAAATTGGTCTCCTGGGCCTCTCGCTTTCTAGGTCTAGCTAGACCTCTCTCCCTGGTCAAGGTTCCAAAGGTCCACCTCCTCATTCTTGCAAGAATAGATCTAAATATCATTTACATACACATGACAGGTAACTACTTAAATCTCTCCTGGGAATCACTAGGCACTTAATAGGGAGTGAAACTGAAGTCAAGTGTATACTCTGAATGTTAGTCTTTCAGGTACCACTGGGCAGGAAGGAAGGGACGGGAAAGAGATCTTGACACTTTGTTTCAGAGAGCATGGCAGCTTGTCTGGGAATGCAGTAGGAACCCTTTTTCTAAAATTTTTTTATTATTATTACTATTTTTAATCCTGGTGTTTGGGTTACTATAGTTGGAAGTAAAATTATACAGAGGATAACAGTTTTTTCTTTGGCACACTAATCAATTGCTGTGCTTAGAAGGTCCCTTAAACAGGAAAGCGTGAACAAAGTTGGACATCAGAGGTATCCTCTGGGCCTTAGCAGTCACCTCCTCCTCCCTGATGGAAAGCAAACAGGAACTAAGGCACGAGCAATGAGGGTCTTTTTTCCCTTCTCCTCTCATATGTCTGTTTAGGCTTAAATATTCGTTAAAGAATTCAGAGCTCTGCACACTACATGAATGCTTACTTTTGAGGGGGAAAAGAATCAGAGAATCTCAAATTTAGATTGTTCTGTCCAGACACTGATGATTCCATTTTCTCTTCCCTCACTCATGCCAGATATCATTCATTTATCCATTCATTTGGCAATTATTTACACACACATGTGCCATAGAGACTTCTTGGAACTGGTTATAGATTAGTGAAACGAAAGAGGAAAAGGCCCTTTCTCTCTCCGTGAGGTGAGACATATGTATACAATATATAAAATAAAGTATGGAGTATGCTAGAAGTGCTATGGAAAATATAAAAGGAGAGTTAGGGAGAGGAGTGCTGGGTGGGGGCTGGTAGTTGTAATTTTAAACAGAACGCCAAGGTGGGCCCTATTGATAATTTTGCACTTAAGAAAAGACTTCAAGGAACAGAGAGTTGGCTATACAGATATTTTGCAGTGGAGGTGTTGGGGGGAGGCAGAGACAAGGAAGGTCCAGAAGGTGCACATATATTTTAGGGCAGGAAAATGCCTGCCTTTTAATGGTTTAAGGAGGCTACTGTGGCTGGAGAAAAAGTGATCCAGAGGGAAGAGTAGGATAGGGGAGGAGGGTGGTCAGTGAGGCAAGATCAAGTGGGTTCCATAGACTCTCGAAAGACTTTGGTTCTGAGTGAAATCAGGAACATTGTTTTGAGCAGCCAAGGGATTTAATTTGACTTAAACTTTAATGGATCACTCTGGCAATTTGTTGAGAATAATGAGAATGGTAACTAGGAGGCTACTGTAGCTAATATAGACAATAGTGCCTCAGAGGAAACAGCTATAGATGCTGGCACATGGATTGGTATGGTGGTGGGAGTCTGTGGAAAGTTTATTCTGATTGCTCTTTTTTTCCTCAGGGAGCTAGGAAACCAGATCAGCTGAGAGTGGGGACAGAGGAGAGGAAGTGCTGGAACTAAGAGTAAAGAAAAGGCTGGGCTGAAACAGCTGGATAGTGAAGAGGAAATGAAAACTAAAGAAAGACAGAGTGACTAGTGGTGTCATGAGTGCTTACTATTCAGTATTGCCTCCATTCCCACAGGTACCAAAATCATCCTCCACCCAGAACCTCCAAGCAGCCCTACTGATTGATCTGAGTTGGCAGAGGAGAGAATGTATATTTGACAGTTCTGATCTAATCTGACTTACTCCTTTGGTAAATTGAAGTCCGGAGAGTGTCTTTTAAATTGCCATCTTTAAGGATCATTTGGATTACCAATTAGCAAGTGCTCTAGTAAGGAAAACAATTAGGATGCCTATCTAAATATCATGCACCACAAGGGCCTGATAACTATAGCTCCTGGGAATTCATGCCATAGGACAAGGGTATTGAGGGCTGCAGGTGAATGTCTGAAACATGAATCACATTAATGCAGCAGGACTAAGACACCTGCTCAATGGATTTCTACTTAGCTCTTAGATCTTTACATTCTGGCTCAAAGTTCTATCTTCTGTACATCCTGACTTTAGTTTTCAAAAGGTTCCAGGGAGATCAGCTAGAGTTATTCTTTTGAATAGACTGGCATGACTTTTAAACAGACTCCAACAAAATCACATCTGATTTCAAGAAATTGAGAAGATAATTAAGAATGTGCCAGTCACTACTGAATGTAGTTACGTATGCTTGCTTCTGCCATTTAGAAGGGGATAAAAGGTCCATTTAAGTCATCTTAAAAGGGTACTAGCTATAAAATAAAAGTTAGAGAAGGGGTAAATCTGCAACGCAAATGACTTTCTTGCTTTAACAGTAATTTAGTATTACTTAATGAATGCTGAATTATCAAAAGATTTATTGACATTTTTCTACACACACTGGGAATTGGTTTGTGACCTTCAGAACTCTCCACTCTTCCTAATTGCTTCTCAAAGTTGTCTCTCTCCTCTCCTTTCCACTCAGTTTCCACTTCTCCTTTCCACTTCTTGGAAGGCTTGATGACCTTTACGATCATTTCCTCTCTCTTACCTGATCTTAGTCTGCTCATAAGTCTGTCTCTTTTCTCATATACACCATCTTAGAATGGAAAAGTTTATAAGGCACCATTAACACCATGAAACCATATGCAATTATGAACAGATGCCCAGGGCTAACTCACATATGACAGAGCCCTTGTGTAATTTTATCAAGACCCTCATTTTCATAAGGTCTATCCCTTTTAGAAAAATCAGGCCATTCTTACGTAGATCTTTCCTTTGTTGTCCCAGTCCAGAAATAATTGGTATGTCAAGTTCAATAATAAAATGAATGGCTGCTGTTGGTTGAGGATCTGCCTAGGGTGTGGAGCTAGCAAGAGTGTCCTAGTCATCTCACAACAACCATGCCAGCCTTGTCCCTTTCCATTTTTTTCCAGTTGATACTCATCAGATCTTAAAGTCATTCAGATTAGCACCTCTAAAATAACTGCAGCAGTTTATCCTGTAAGAATTTTTAATGATATTGGGACTTTTAAATTCAATTTGTGACATTTTGTTTGTCATATTGAGGAGTGAGTGGCACCTCCAGTTGTTTTTTTGTTTTTGTTGTTGTTGTTGTTGTTGTTGATTCCGATAGGTGCCACTAATGTGGACCTGAAGTTTCCAACAAAGATTGGGGCTAAAGATATAGATGAGAAAATCATCAATGCTGAGAGGAGAGTGAGAGGGACAGGTCTTGCAAAAGAAAGAGATCCTCAGAGGCACAAGAAATGACTGACAGTAGCATCTTGGGAGATTATCATGTTTTGGTAGTAGGAAGAAAAAGACAACCCATAAAAGGACCCATTAGGGGCAATGGAAAAAGCTAAGTAGCAGACTTCTGAAATGGTTAAGGAAAGCAAAGGAATAACTCTTTAAGGTACTTCAAATGGTCAGGACTATAGGGGTCAACACTACAGAACTCTTACAGATCTGGGACTTAGAAAAAAAATCATGGAACTTGCAAAAAGTATCTATCATCCTTAAGAGGGTTAACAGCAACATGGTGGGTGAAAAAGACAGGTTCCAAGGGACTAATAATACTCTTTTATTTCTTGGGAGTGGATAGAACCTTGGGGACAAGTGGAAGAATGTTACTTTTAGAAAGAAGAAGAAATGATTTTTCTAGGGGAAATTCAATGAAGGACAGAGCAATTCATGGGTATCACAATAAAAGCCTAAAAAATGGTACATGAATAAAATATGGAACTGTATATAATACCATAATTCTATACTTAATGAACATTCAAAGTACAAAATGTACAGCAGAAATAAAAGAATGAAATACACAATGAAAAATTATTTAGCCATAAAAAAGAATGATACTTTGCCATTTGCAACACCATGGATGGAACTAGAGGGTATAATGCTAAGCAAAATGACCCAATCAGAGAAAGACAAATACCATATGATTTCACTCATATGTGGAATTTAAGAAACAAAACAAACGACCAAGGGGAAAAAAAGAGACGAACCAAGAAGCCGACTCTTAACCATAGAGAACAAGCTGATGGTTATCAGAGGGGAGGTGGGTGAGGGATGGGTGAAAGAGGTGATGTTTCAAGAACACACTTATCATGATGACCATTGAGTAATGTATGGAAGTGTTGAATCATTATATTATATACCTGAAACTAATAGAACATTGTGTGTTAACTACACTGAAATTAAAATAAAAAAAAAAACTTTAAAAAAAGAAATAAAAGGAATTTTGAATAAATTCATAAGACAGTCTCCAGGACATTGCATTTGTCTTAGTTTTTAAAATATATAAATATTTTATGTAATTTAAATAAACAGTGAAGAGGAGGATGATTAAAACAAAGAATTTCAATATGGCCCAGAAAAGGGGGCTGAAGAGGGAACATAATTCTTAGGCACCATAAGGGGGGATATGTAAGTGACAATTCCTTTTTCTGGTGACTATCTGATACTTATCATCAAGTGCTAGTCAGAAGAGATGCGGTGTCTTGAAGGGATTTCAAAGAAGGAAGGATGGAGCACTAAACAGTGAAGACTTTCTAGCTTCTCTTTTCCCTCCAGGAAACATTAAAATGTTTTCAAATTCTTAGGCAAAGTGGCTTAGATTCGGAATTCCTCTTTAGTCAGCTGTGCTATCTCCTTCCAGTAGCCACATATCCTATGGATGGATCTATAAATTTGGGATGGATCTACACATACACGTGTATGTGTAGAGGCAGGGTTGGGGTTGGGCAAGAGAGATAAGACTAAATCGAGGCCAACACTCATGCCTGATTTGTGGAAGCAACATCATCATTAGCTTCAGATCAATACTGGCCAAAATTTAAGAACTCAACTCTGGTGTGCCAGCTTTAAATCTTTAAAAGAGATGACCAAGTTGACCCTTCTGTGTAGCCCCCTTCTTGGACTTCAGAACCGATGGCACATTTTCATTTCTAATTTTCAACCTCATCCTGTTCCTGATGATATTAGCATGCATAGATAATTTCTTGGGGGGCAATCACAGAATGACTCAGGAATGAAACCTACTGCTCTAGGTTAAAGCTGTCTATTCAGAACTGCATTCCTTGTTCCCTCCCCCACCCCATCCTCCTGTACAAATGGTCTACAATCCAGGGAAATAAGATAGTCTTTTCAAGAAAGAATGTGTTTTGCCAGTAGATGGAGTAAGTGCTTCCCAGAACCTTGTACCTGCTAGTTAGCGGAATAGTGTTTTAAAAAGAGACAAAGCCACCACCACCAACTGATTCTAGGACTTAATGTACCATTGCAGATGGTGAATGTAATCAGTGACATGGATGGCTCTTCCCTGAAATGCTTTGCAAAAGAAGAGATACTTATTCACATATATGGATATACAAATAAATATATGGATACAATCATATATCTGGATATAGATATATTCTTATATCCAGATATATATGAATATATCTGGATATATGAATAAATGAAGGTAAGCAAGAGGACACAGAGGAAACTTGGGGTACTCAAAAATCAAAACTCCTTTCATTTCTTCACAACTTTACCTAAAATGAGTCCAGCATCTGGGAGACAATCCCAAGTGTAATTTTTTTCCCCTTCATCTTAAATGTTTTTCAAAAGTCATCATTTTACTCTGTGGTTTGGTGAAAGGGAGGGATGAGGGGGAGTCCATTTTGCAGCCGGTATGACACAGAAGAGAGCTGCGTCAACTCTCAAAGGCTGCCAAGGCTTTCTTTTGGCAGAAGCACTGGGGATATTACACTGGGGCTAATTTATCACGCTTGCTTTGGATGTTCGAAATTTGCAAGCTGTGGCTAATTTCCAGAGACAGCAGGGTAATAAACTCCACTTTCCTAAGAGAAAAACAGAAACCGCACCACCTTTCAATTAAATGGGCCATGGAAAACGAACAGCCACACATGATCATGGATATTCAGAAATCCTGAGTGTGGCCGCTAGTGGTGGGAAGGAGGACTATGAGCCTGGAGAAGTCTGGTTTCATGGGTATCAGGAATTGGCATATGCATCTGCTTCTACATCTTTCTCTTTCTGTTCACTTTTCTGTATGAACACACATGCACACATGAACCCCCTCACGTGCAAGACCAAAACACATGAGTGTTGGATACTGATGGAGGAATTATAGCCTCTTTTTTTATGAATCAGGTGAAGTTTTCCTACAGTCTCTGGGATCTCCTTTTCTCTGCTCTTTCCTTAATTTTCTGGTGCCTTCAATATGTCTCCTTGATCATTCAAGGCTGCTTGGAGCAGGAACCAAACAGTTCCTCCCTCCAGATCAGTGACCCACACTGGGCAGTTGTCCTCAACCCCTCCACTCCCCCTAAATATGTCTGTGGTCTTTTATGTTCCTTGAGCCAGGTGTTCAGAAACTGCTTAGCATATCATCTATTTGTATATTATGTGAATGGATCAGTATTTTACAGGGGATTTCCAGGTCTGCATTCAAAGAAATGCAGATGGTGGGCATTTTGAGTGGGTGATTGTTGGGTAAAGAAGAAGGATATTTGGGGGAGAGAATCTCGTCCTAAGTAGGAAGCCGCTTTCAGATGGCCCTATTTACTACTTTCCTGGCCCAGGATCATGCCATCTGATTATGTTAACATCCCAGCTATGCATCCATCACAGAAACCAGACCAGGATCACATGCCTCTAACTTCAGAGAAAGCGAAGCAACCCCAAGAGTGTGAGGCTTACACAACCTTTGACTCACAGGTCAGCTGGGCGTCCATGGTTTCTCTCCCCTCTCCAGTCCCTGCTGGATAGGCTGCTAGCTTAGTGTTGGTCTTCTGATTTTTGTTTCTATGGATGTATTAATGACTTTACAGGATCAATTCCTGTGGCGCAGAGGAATACCTTGGGCCAGTCTCTCTTTTCAATGTCAGGAATGCTGTGAAGTCAGGAGGATCTCGTCAATTCTGTAATAGACGAGAAATATTTTCCTGATTTCTTTTTTTTTGCACTAAATATATGGGTACCTCAACGGTTTCCCTTCTTTGCCCTGATAAGACATTTATAAAAATATACATATAGAAAGAGGTCAATAGATGTTAGCTCTTATATTTTTATCCTATAATTGCTGAAGCCAATCATGTTTCATGGTTTCCAGACCCAAATCCAATGGATGTTCCCTTTTGTCAGAATCCTTGGAAAATGTGATGCACCCCTACCCACCCCGCCCACCCCACGCCCTGAAGAGGATGCTTTTTTTTTTTAAAGCGGTATACCTCTCTGCCCTGGTCTGATACCAGTAACTTGTGTTTAGGTGTTAATGGTTGGTGGTGGGTTGACATATATGCCTTCCTAGTGTATACTATTTCATGACCTGACCTCTTCTTCGAGCATCAGGTGCTTTCAGACTTCTACTCTGTCCTGCATGGTCTTTCAGATGCCTCTCTTCCAGACCCTGTCTAGGCAAGTAGAAGTCATCTTCTGAGTCCAGAGAATTCCCACTGTTCGGTGAACTGATCCCAATCTCCATCCTAGACTATGTACAGGAGCCAAATTAACAACAAGGTAAGGCTTTGCTAAAATTATCCCATCTGTCAGTCTGTGAAAGCACTAGTTTGAATATTTTAGTCACAACATTGACACACGTAATGCTAATTTCACACAGTTACGTAACTTAACTGAGAAGCCCATCTAAGTTATACCTGCATGGCAACCGACCTGAGGTTAAAAAGTGAAACATATTAACTAACCACATGCCTAATTTATATTCGCCCAATGGCAAGCATGTCTATAATCTGAAATAAATGAACACGTGGTGAAGGGATTGCGTAAAGGCAAGACTTCACATCCAGAACCAATATCAGTGGGATAGCCAAGGGACGCAGCCTTCACAATGTCATGGGGATTATATTTCAACCACTTACAGTTAATTTGAAAACTGACTGAGCTCTGGCACTGTTATTAACAAAAGTTTCAATTAATGACCATTTTGGATGTAAATTTCACGTTATCTGTATTTCTCCCCTCTTCTACCTGTTAGGATGCCGGGTCTACTTGACTTACATTAAAAATGTCCTATTTTCTGTGGCTAGTTGTGTTTTGCTTTGATAAACTCATTGCAAATTGTGTGTAATTACTGCACAGTGAACAAGGGGAGGGCAATAAATTAGGCATAGCATTTTTGAATAAAATATAAGCAGCTTGAAAAACTGTTTCTGAATGACAAGAAATTTGGCATGACCAAGCAGGTTAAAATTACCATTATGCATTTTTAGTTATTATTGAAGTTCATGTCTATAGAGCAAAGGAAGAAAAGAGGAAGCAGACTGTCGGCATCAGCCTGTGTACTTTTCTGATTTTACGGATGATCACATTTATCTAGGGCCAATAATGCTGTAGAAGAGATGAAAACATTGTTGTGGGAGGAGAAAACCAATTAACTACCTTCTCTGCAGAGGTGGGTAACCTTGTTTCTTCTATCTTAGATTTCAGTAGGACACCCCCATCTTTGGATGAAAAATGCTGACCGATGTGTTCAGGGAATCTTGGCTCACCCCAGGCTAATGAGCACAGTGTCCTGGCTGTGTGCCCAGCTTTTGTGGCAGGGAGTTACCCCCGAGTGCTTTTTTTAACTTACACTAAAGTTTTGACTTAGAAAGCAAGATCTGCCAGTGCCTCAGAGGAAGTGGGGCTTTCCCTCTCTAACCATCGACCTCAAATCCTATTTCCACCCGCAGCCCTGGAATCAGCCTTTTTGGTCTCGCCATATTCACATCGATCTCTGCTGGCGAAGTTAAAGAGGGAAGAGCGCAGGCAGGCCTCTGCTAGTTTGGGGGAACCCAATCTATGTGCCTCTTTCAACGGGAACGCAGGAGAGGGGTTGGGACGTGGGGATGAATCCTCGGTACATACATGCACCAAGGAGGAAAGGCAGAGCATGTGACACAAAGGGAAAGTGGAGAAGAGGACCTCTCACTTGACCTTGTTAGGCTTCCTGCATGGAATTAAATTTCAGAAACTGGTGAGGCTCACAAGGAGTAATTACTACAATTGCCTCATCCCTGACTGTCAGCCCATGGCAAAGTTTGCTGTGGGTGGGACAGCACGGCGTTCTTTCTGAACATTTCAAAATATTGGTAACATTTTCTTAAATTTCTCACCAACCCATAGAGATGATTTGGAGACATCAGAAATCTTCTGTCCGAGTCAATGCTCAGAAAGTATTCCAAAGCAGCAGGCCTAGAAATGCAGTGAAAACGTGCATTTGCAGCTCCCTTCTGTGATGCTTTCTGATACATAATGCAACTTACCCACATTTTGACAAAGGCCCGAGTACCAAAATTACAAGGTGATTTTTCCCCTTCAACCTTTCATTTAATAAATTGTTAGCCTACCTCACAAATCTTCTGAGATCACTTCAGCCTATAGCAAT
>NC_043703.1:133359005-133572807 GCF_006229205.1 Suricata suricatta | reverse complement strand
TTTTTTTTTTTTTTTTTTCATTTCAGGCAAATGAAGCCAAAGTCTCTTGGCTTTTGTACCTTTGAACCTGTGGCCTTACAGCTGGCTAGCCATGAAACTGTATAATAATAATCATGACTATGACCACATAGGTTTTTCTTTGAAGAAAAAGAGAAAATAGAAACAAAGGAGAGACACAGGGAGAGAGGACGAGGGAGGGAAACAGTGGCGAGAAGAGGAGATGGAAAAGGGAGGGAGGTAAGAGAGAGGTAGGTTAGAAAGGAGGAGAAAAAAACAATTGTAGCATCAGGCTCCCTGGGGAGTGGAACTCTGACAGCAGAGGCACCTCTAACTTGTCTCCTTCACCTCCTGAATGAGAGGAGAACAGCGCTGTTTTGAAAGGAGTCAGGCTCAGGCTTGATGCTTTAGCCATCAGGGTTTGGGTGCTTGTTGGGAGGGTCTTACCCAGGCTGGGCGCCCAGTGGACTCAGGTCTTTGCACATTTGCTTTGCGTTTGCCGGCCAGCTAGCCAGAGGATCCAGAGACTGGTTTAATCTCACAGCTCTTCTGTTTTATTTTCCTGACAGAGCAGTACTTCATTAAGAAAAAGGCACTCAGCTATTAATTCCTGCTAAGGCTGAGCCTGGCCAATGAAATATAAGCATGTGCCATTCTGTGTCTATTTTAGGGCAGGGATGCGGAGGTGGTTAAACTCTGCTTGGCATACAGCTCTCTGCATTCACCTCATTCTTCCCGGCTCTGTCTTCTTTGTTCATCCTTCTCCTGACAGGCTGCCTGATGGTTACAAGAACGGTGCAGAATTGTAACAGGCTCAGACTGGATGAGGGAGGGAGGGCGCTCAGGAATTAGCCCCCTTTCTTCGTAATAGTTTAAAATATACATATAACCTTTTCTTAAGAGAATATATGAATGCTCTGAAGTGTTAGTCACTGCTGTTTGAACGTTTTATTTTCCAAGGGGAAAAACTCAAATTCTCCTGTGCCCCTTCCAATCTTCTTTTTCTTCCTGGGTTGTAGAAATGACTAGGGGGTGGGGGTGGAAAAGACCCATTTGTAATCAGTCTCAGGTGCTGTACTGATCACTACTTCATAACACCTAATGTACCAAATGGCCTCAGGAAAGCAAGCAGCAATTAATGGGTTAAGTATACTAATGATTAAACATCTGTTGGGTTCACTTCCATTAAGCAAATATTTTTATCACAAGAACTACTTTTCTCTCTAATCTGTTGGACTGTCAGTGTATTAGAAGTGAGCATATTCTGATTTACAATAGGAAAAGGTAGGGGCGGGGATGAGCGAGAGGTTTGCCGGGTCTTTGTAACCATTGGAGACAAAGCAGGAAGGAGCCTTCAGGAACTAGAGCAGGTCTTGCCCAGAAACTACACGGGGGCTGCCCAAGTGGGTCCAATGTAGCTCAGCTATAAATATGCCCACCACAAAGATATTAACGGGCCTGAAATTTTCATTTCAGGGGACTCATATGTGATTTTTGGCAGGGAAATGATAGCTAATTGTCTAGTGATATAGAGTCATTTCAACGGGTCACTTAGCATCATACTATTTTAACTGAACAGCAAAGGTATGGGCTTAGCATGAGATAAAGCTGTCTCCTAGAGTCTGGTTGGCGTCCTGGGGAGGTTAGAAAAGATTGGGATTCTGTTAATGAGAAGTTTTCAAGAGACAGAGTCAGGGAAGTCGAAGATGTACCTTGCCTCTCTTACAGATATGGTGGGAATCAGGCCTTCCTAAAAGCCCCTCATTAACTTCACTATTTAGAACTGGAAGATACTAAAAGCTACAACTCCATCACTTTATGTGAAAGGAAGCAGAATCTCATGGAGATGTTAAGGAAGTCAGAGCTGGAGAATAGGAATATTTTAGTATGTGCTTGGCACTGTGCTAAGTGGTTGGAGGTGCGCATACCTCATCTAATCCCGTGATCACCAGCCATGGCTGCACATCTTAGTCACCCATGGAAACGAGAATACACATAGTTGCTTATGTGTTCCAATCCGCCACCCACTAGACACTCAGATTCCTTAGGCTTTGGTTAGAGCTGGGCAAGTGTAGTGTTGAGTTTTGTTTTGGGGTGTGTGTGTGTGTGTGTGTGTGTGTGTGTGTGTGTTTAGTTGCACAAATGATTCTGAGTCACTGTAGGGTTGAAAACTATTTGTGTAATTCGCACAATTTTTGACTCAGGAATATTACTCCCATCTTCTCTAGAAGATAAAAGTGAAGTTCATGTCTTCAGGGGACTAGACCCCAGGTCTGTAATTTCTGGTTCCTTGTTTTTTTGTTTTTTGTTTCTTTTTCCCACTTAACACAGCTTGCCTGGAGGGCGGAAGTCTTGGGTTTAGAAAGTGGTTCTTCCAGTTGTATTCCACTTTATCCTCTGAGTGATTGTTCTATGAGAAACCAAGGAATATATTTGCCAGCAGCAGGGTATACAGAAAAGAGCATAGGGATTTGCACTGCAGTGCTTTTAATTTTGGTTAATGGTGTGACTTATGCGCATGCCATCTTGCTAAGCCTCAGTTTCTCATTTGTATAATGGGGATGATAAACAATATCTCAAATTGCATTTGAATATGAAATGAGAAAAAGTGTATACAGTAGTTAAATGAGTGCCTGGAACACAGTAGTAATATATGAACAGTTCATGGCACTGAACAAGCAGCAGCTCTTTTTTGCTATGTTTATGGCTACTAATAGCTTTCTCTTGCCAGACAATAGCATTTATCCCATTTTTTAGTCCTTTCCATTTTTCTGTAAACAAAAGAAAGTGGTGACCAGGGAGGTGGCACTAGAGCTGGGATGGAGTCAAAGACGATAATGAATCATGCAGAATCTCTCTCACACCTAGTGTCAGATGCAAAATTTCTATCTATGGGGCTTGATGGGAAAATAAGGTGGAAACAGGGGATGCATCTTGAAGCTGCATTTATCTATGCATATCAGACCCTCTATTTTTTCTCAGATGGAGACCGGTAGGGGTAGGAGGAGGCGCCTCCCAGAGATGACACCACTACTTAAGCATCACACTACCTTGGCTTCACTTGGATAAACAGACTTGTTGGGTGTCATCCTAGGAGCTGCTAGACATAGACAAGTACGTTCATCACTTGAACAGTGAGCTTCAGTGTTAGAGTCGCTCTATTTATACTTTGCTCTGCAGGCAATCCTGATGCTTTTACATAACTGGTGAGCTCCACTATCTTAGCAAACAAGTCAATGAGGTGATAAGCTGTACTCTCTTTTCCGTCTAGGTGTGTGATGAATTCGCGAGCCAGCTTCACTTCCAATTCTTCTGGCCAACTCACCTACTTTAAATCACTTGAGATGACAGGGGGTTTTATTGTTTTCCCTCTAAACACTGGGCCTTTGATATGACAGTTAATTTGTAAACACAGGGGAGCTGGCTGGGTGACAGGCAGGGCCAGGGATGGCACATTGGGCTTGTTCTACTCTCCCAACATAATTACTCAAACTTAGCCTGGCTATTCAGCACTTCTGTAATTACGTAATGTTCCAAGACTCAAGAAGATGCAGGGTTGGAAGCATTGCATGCTGTGTGTATTCTCTGTACTGCAAACTTCTACGGTTTCAAGGGTCGGCTTTGTGATCCATACAAAATTGAAACACAGGCTTGGGAAAGCATAGGTTGCATGGGGGAGCCACACACCTGCTCAGGCATAGGAAAAGCCTGGCTCCTAAGTACCTGGCTCAAGGCAGTTGAGCATAATCCAGTTTCTGTATACAACCCTGGCCTCTGGATCCTTCCTGCACAGAGGAGGCAGTTACAGACACTTAGGGTTCCGGAAAAGACCTGGATTCTCCTGCCGTACCCCTTCTACTCTGGGGACAGAGAAGAACCAACAGCATAGGTATTAGACTGACTTGCATTTTGCTCCTTCTTAGAGATTAAGTGGAAGCACCCTGACTAATGTGTCCACACTTGAATGTCCATAAAAGTGGCAAATGCTGGCGTCCAACTGTTAATGAATGATCTAAAAGATTACTTGGTAGCTTTTAGTATAATCCTGAAATCAGTTAATGGAAGTGCCACTAATGAACATCTATTAATAGAGGCGACTGATGTTAACGCTGCTAATGCAATGGCCAGGAGGTGTAATAAAACATTTGGACAGAGCCAACCTAATACTGTTCTATATCAAAGTAGCTCCCTTGAAAAATGTACAGCCAGATAATGATCACAACTAGGAGACATTTTAACAACAGGGTCATTGCTGGTGGGGCTCACCATTGAGTTTTAAATAGAGTAGAGGACAGCTAGACTTTGCGGTCTTCATTCTCCATGGGACCTTTCTTGATAGTTTTACTGGGTGTCAAACCCCTGATTATTTCTCTGGACTCTTATTACATAACAAGGAGCCCATGCCTTTTAATTTGATATTTAGGTTTCTTTATGGTTTTTTGTCTTAGGGTTGTTGTGAATTATTTGCGATAGAAAACAGGGACTCTCTATCCATAACAGGGTGTCTTCCATCTCACCAAAACTACAGCTCAAGGCTGAGTGAG
Organism: Suricata suricatta; assembly: GCF_006229205.1. Lineage (NCBI taxonomy): Eukaryota > Metazoa > Chordata > Mammalia > Carnivora > Herpestidae > Suricata > Suricata suricatta. The sequence continues at coordinate 133,568,266 of NC_043703.1, read as the reverse complement.
TCCCATACTCTGTGATCTCACAGAGTGTTTTGTTTCTTTATATCCTAATCATACCATGTGCAAATAAATAGCTATTAACTTCTCTCCTTTATGAGGTTCTTTGGAATTAGGCATTCCGTCTTTTTTTTTTAAATGTTTTATTTATTTTTGAGAGTAGGGAGACAGAGTGTGAGCAGGGGAAGGGCAGAGAGAGAAGGAGACACAGAATCTGAAGCAGGTTCCAGTACTGTCAGCACAGAGCCTGATGCGGGGCTCAAACTCATGAACTGAGAGATCATGACCTGAGCTGAAGTTGGTCGCTTAACAGACTGAACCGCCAAGGCATTCTGCCTTTTATCTCTGATTCCCTAATTCCCTACACCCAGCACCAGGCTCTGCAACAAAGGCCAGAGTGGTGCTGATTCTTGTGACCAAAGAGATAATTGTGTTGTTTAGACTCCGTTTGTGCCTGTGTCTTAGAAACTCAGAGAGCAAGGGGCTGCTTTCTGCCTTCAAAGGGCTTAGAGTCTAGACAAATGTATGTAGAATTCAGCTCATCCTGGGATATGAAGACCCGCAAGAGGAAATGCAATTAGCATATTTGTAATGTGTGCTTAAAATTACTTTTCTTTTTCCAAATGAAATAATTTATTTCACTAAAAAAACAATTTCCCTTGATTACTGCCCTTAGTAAATAAAATTCTTGACAAAGCCCTGACCTAGCTCTCTGCTATGAAATACAGAGCTCTTGAAAGTCAGTTCTTCTCCACTTAATTTCATCTCCGTGTAAAGGATGCCCAAGCTCTAGTATTACATACCTGATAGCCTTTTTTTCCTCCCTGCTGCAGATACTAGTTTTAACTATGCCTATATACAGACAACATATACAGATATGCCTACATGAGAATTCACACACATAAAAGCAGCAAGATGTTTCCCATACATAAAAACTAAGGAGTTAGTTTTAGCTTTTAGGGACACACGATGATGTGGGAAAGCCTGCCGTCTACACTGGCATGACGCTGGAATTACAGCCAACTGACAGCAGCTGCAGCTGCCTGAGAAACAAGGCTGGGCAATCTGACAGCAGAAGCAAACGGCTGCAGCCCAAATCCCAGGGTATCAAAAGCCCTGCTGTGGGGCCTGGCAAAGGCAGCGGCAGATTGGCATCACTGAACTCCACTTAATGAAAAGACCCCTAGGTCTTCATCATGGACTGACTCCATTATTGCCATATTCTAGTCCTCATTAAAGGCTTGGGCAGGAGGGAGCTATTCACCTCCAAATACCTCTCGCCATCTACGCGGAAAGCAAAATGGCGGATGTGGCTCGACGTGGTTGAACCGAACCTGTTCTGAGGCACAAATGATCAAGTCCGGAGAGACTCTTGTCACCAAGCCATGGTGGGGCTGTGGCAGTGGTGAAGTCAAGTTACACCTGAAGTTGCAGATCTTCTTTGCTAAATATTTTATGTGAAGGGTGCTCCCCTTTTAGTTCTTGCAAATCACGTGTTTTGCTAAATGGCTTGCCTTTATGAACCTTAAGAAAGGGAAAGCAATTGTTCTTTCACCTATTCAAGCCATTATTAGTTGAAGGGCTACTATGTGTCAGTCATGATTAGTTTCATAATGGTTATATGCTAAAATGTTCACATGTTAATAACTTGTATTTATTTTTTAATGTTTATTTATTTTGAGATTGAGAGAGAAAGAGAGCATGCGTGTGAGCAGAGGAGGGGCAGAGAGAGAGAGAGAGAGGAAGAGAGAGAATCCCAATCAGCTCCCTGTTTTCAGCACAGAGCCTGCTGTGGGGCTCAGTCTCATGAACTGCAAGATCATGACCTGAGTCAAAATCAAGAGTCGGACACTTAAATGACTTAGCCACTTAGACACCCCAAATTGTATTTATATGTAATCTAAGAACCATAATCATGAGGCTGACTGATTTCAACCTTTCATTTTGACTATGTTCTTAAAAGCTGTTTACCTGGCTGCTATTCACATATAAACTGAATTTCTTCCATGTGCAATTAACAGGGATAAAACTTGAGTAGAAAAGGTGCCAATCAGAGATAGCTAATGACCTCTGACGCCTCTGGGTTGCAAGAACATCATTTTAAAAATTATAAAAAATAGAAAAATAAAAATGCCACTTCAGAAAAATATATTTTCCCATAAATGAAGATCATTTGTTTTTAAGAACGCAACTTGGGAACTAATTAAACAGAGAAAATATTTCAAACAATCAACTGCCAGAGAAACTCCTTAATTCTTTTCAAAGCTAGGTGAACTGGTCCTCGTATTCATCTCCCTTTGGTACTCTCTATGAGGTTACAAAACTTCATTTGTTTAGTCAATCAAGAGTTGATATTATCTGCAAGATGCTCTGCTGACAGCTCTCCCAAACAATACTTCTAGATCATTCTGTTTCCACAGCACTGCACCACTGCTGTTGATGTGCTTCATTTCTGTGTCATCTCCAAGAAAGGTTCACTGTGATCTTCTGAGCATAACCCAATGACTATGCTTTCCTAAAATGCTCTGGAAAGAGCCTGCCAACATTTATGTTGTGTGTCATACACATTATCTCTTTGTCCCACTGTATTTTGTGCTTGGTTCCTTAAGGAGCAGTTATTCATGTGTAAAAGAAAGCTGGTTAGGAAGGAAACAGTATGTAGGTGGAAATGATGAATGACGTACATCTACGAGAGTTATTACTAATGACTGTGACGTTGGTACAAAAAGCTAGGTTAGTTCCTGTCTTATTAGATGGATTCAGATATTTTTGTGGTGGCGGTATTAATCTATGAAAAGCCTAACCAAAACCTGGCACTAAGGTCCAAGAGGATGAACTCATTTTTTTAATGTTTATTTATTTTTGAGAGAGAGAGAGAATGGAGGAGAGGGAAAGAGAGAGGGAGACACAGAATCTGAGGCAAGCTCCAGGCTCTGAACTGTCAGCACAGAGCCTGACACAGGGCTTGAACTCATAAACTGCGAGATCATGACCTGAGCCTAAGTCAGCTACTCAACCAACTGAGCCACCCAGGCGCCCCAAACTGATTTATTTTTAAAAAATTTTTAATGTTTTTATTTATTTTTGAGAGACAGAGACAGTGAGAGCAGGGAAGGGTCCAAGAGAAAGGGAGAGAGAATCTGAAGCAGGCTCCAGGCTCAGAGCTAGCTGTCAGCACAGAGCCCGACGCGGGGCTTGAACCCACGAACCGTGAGATCATGACCTGAGCCAAAGCCGGATGCTTAACCGACTGAGCCACCCAGGTGCCCCAAAACTGATTTTTTAAAATACAGGTTCCAAAGTTGGCACCGAGACTGTAGGCATAATATATCTCTAGATCCCCAGTTTGGGGCCTTTGCACAGACTCCAGGCTCAAAGACAAGCTGCTGTATTATGAGAAACATATGCGACCTTATGGCTTATGTGAGCCCCAGCCAGTCCAGAAACATTATAAGTTCCCCTCAAGATTAAGCTTTTGCTAGCTTTGCCTTGTTTCCTCAGTTCTAAATACAAATCCTCAGCTCCAGACACACCGTGGGCACTTCTGCCTTTTTGCTGTTATAACTTTGTGCCTTTCCCACTTCTTAGAATGCTCGGACCCTCATTACTTCATTCAAGTTCCCTTAATGCACATTCCAGAGGATGGCTTTCATCCTAACAACTCATGCATACATCTCAGGTCAGATGAGAAGCACTACTTAGATCTACAATGTAAGACAAGATACGCACTTGCCCTTACCTGTTTTATAGTCTTAGTTCAACAAATGAGATGGTTATAACTTTCCATCTCAACTTTTACCTGGTCGCTAAAAGGATGTACGTGACAGGCAGGAACACGGTATGCATGGTTCAATGAATGGGAATTGTTTATGTATTGTTCAATTTTCCTTCAAAATTATAATTAATTGAATGTTGTTTAGAATTAATGAGCCTAGAGGTGCCTGGGTGGCTCAGTCGGTTGAAGAGCCGGCTTCGGCTCAGGTCACGATCTCACGGTTCGTGGGTTCAAGCCCCGCGTCGGGCTCTGTGCTGACAGCTAGCTCAGTGCCTGAAGCCTGCTTCAGATTCTGTGTCTCCCATCTCTCTGACTCTCCCCTGCTCACACTGTCTCTGTCTCTCAAAAATAAATAAAAACCATAAAAGATTAAAAAAAATTAATGAGCCTAGTAGATATTTAATATAAAATATAATGCAAATTTTGTTTATAAATCAAAGTCTGCTCTTTACCATATTTACTTTATAGCCTACAAGAACAAGAGCTAAAAGCACTTTTGTCAACAAATTAAATGGATGACTCTTTTTGCTCTCCACTTAAGAGTCCTTTTGTTTTTCTTTGAAAGCCTCCTCCATGTGGGAGGAAGTTTTCCCTTTGCAGATATCTGCTGCCATACATGTGGAAGGCAAAAACGATGGATGTGGCAGCAGTTTAAAACAAACCTGTCTTGATATACGAGTAGTTAAATGCTCAGACTGTATCACCAAACCAAGAGGGAGGGGGGAGACCGAGCCTGACCTGTAATGATCTGCCACCTTTCTCAAGCCTTGCTCGAGTCTCTGAACTGGACCCATCGCTGCTTGCTAAAATCTTCCTGGTCCGCTTTGTCTTAGGACACACGATGAGGAATACTCAATATTCCTACAAGAAGAGTAAAGGCCACGTATCGAAGAGAGATGGTACCCTTTGGCAGTTTTTTTTCTTCCTGAACTGAAAAATGTGGTATGCAAAATACAAGGCAAAAATCGAGTTAGATTTTGAAGAGTTTAATATACATGTACATACCAGCAATGGAAAATATCCATCACCATTTTGGCATTAACATCTAATTTTGGTGGGTGCACCCGATACACATCTACAGATCTTCATGATGGCTCAGGATGCCAAACCTTCCCACTTTGTTTTCATAAGTGACACTTTGGAAGAGTGACAGTTTCTCTCAAAATGGCTGTATCAGTACTGTATTTTCATCCCTTTGTTCTTTCTTCTTGATTCGAGATCAAAATACCCATTCTTTTCTTCAAATGGGTATTCCCGTCTATGGTAAATCTAGCACTCTTACTGTTCTCTGAAAACTAGTTCTGCAGGGCTCCTTACACGGATCTCCTCCCCTGAGCTTGGGGTAATTATATTCTCTTGCGTCTTTCGCATAAATCTCACTTGGAAGACAAACCCCTCAGGTTAACCTGCTCTCGGGTGTGTGCATTTCTCACAGAAAGTCAGCAACACCCCATCCATAGCATCCACCTTCACCGACCCCTGTCAAAGCATCTTGCTTTGGGAACCTATTTTCTTTTTTAAGCATTCCTGTTTGAATGTGAATCCGGCCCAGGACAGGGATACTGGAGTCAGGCCTGGACATCCTTGAACTCTGGCTTGGGATACCTCTAATGTGGGAGGCCCCAGACTAGAAGCTAGAAGGGTGTGGTCTACAGGAGTAAGATGGAATTTCTGAGATGAAGAAGCCTACCATCTAACAGAATGAGGGAGTGTCCTAAGACAGTGTTAGCAGGCAATGGGCTCAGTTCAAAGATTAAAGCAAGGCTTGAGAGACATTGGCATGTCATTAAAAGTCAAGTAGATGAAAGGTGAGAATCTACTTAGGAGTTTTTGGAAGTTGAAACCCTGAGGAGACCTTGGATGTGACCCAAAAGACTGTGTTCTTTTAAACCTTTAACTCTGTCTGAGCACCTAAGTCATTGGATAATCATTGAAGGTAAAGAAAATCAGGGGCACATAGGTAAGGGTGTCCACATTAGGCTGGCACACAGATGCTCCGATTCCAGACAAAGTGTGTTATTTTAAGAGAAACGGAACATGCGAATGTGGCACAGATCACTATTTTTTGGATCTCCAACTGTTTTCCAAGGAATGACAAGGTATATATATATATATATATTCAGAATGATGTGCTGTTTAGATAGCATCTATCTACACAGAGAGACTGAGATTAGAAGAGCAGGATTAGATAGCAAAGGGAGGACAACGTATATCATCAAATGCAATGGCCTTGTAGGAGTCCTAATCACTTTGTTACTGTCCAACTTCCTCTTCTATTTCCTGCTAGAATACCCACTAAGTGCTATGCAGTAAGTCTTCCAGATTCCTTACATCTGCATATTCTGTGAAGTTAACTCTGAGTTTCTATTATATAAAATAACTAAAATATTGTTCAAAGAATTTCTTTTGTGGGGTTTTTTCTTCTGGAGGAGATTAATGTATATTATTATCTATAGAAGCCATTCTCTCCTAAGAGCCACAATGTAGGTACTTAAATGTTATTTGCAATGGAATTTACCTTTAAAGTGATAATTGCAGTAACCTTTTAAATGAACATATGCATATACCAGAACTTGCACCTGTCATTGTTGCCATGGAAACGCTTCCAAAACATAAGATATGATTCTATTATTGAGGCCGGATAGCTTCCCAAATAAATTTTAATGAAAGCATAACAGGAAAAAAAAAGGAAGAATTTTATGGAGAATAATTTTAAATTTTTAGTGAAGTCTGTGACTACACTCTTACTAAAATCACATCAGTAACCTTCATCTGAATAGGAAACAAGTCAGTAAATGTCAAGCATACATAAAGAAGCATAAAGGAGGTTTATTTAAAGATAAGTGAAGCACCCAAATGCTACCTCTCTTATGTTTATCTTCATCATTGTCCGTTTTCAATCCCTGTTCCTATCATTGGTTAAGGCATGGCATTAGCCGTCTGGGTGGCGCATACTGAGGTCATGGAGTTATCTGATGATTTTTCCAGTTTCTGTCATCTTTGAACTTTCTGTTGTTATGGTAAATAGACTTAGATCTACGCTGCTTTTAGGGTTGAGAGACCTAAAAGATGTTTATTCTAGCTCCTTTACAGATGAGGGCACTGAGGTCCAAAAAGATAAATGGCTTGTCCAAGGTCCAGAAGTTCATGCGGCTGAACGAAAACTCAGGTCCCTGACTCTCCTCCCCACACACAGTCACTGGGCTGCCCACCTCCCAGCCAGTTAAAGCTGGTGCATTCTTTCAAAGAGGGAGGAAGTCAGGCTCTGGAATTGAATATGTGGACCTTTCTTGCCCACATAGGTCTTCAAAGGAGCCAGTCCAATTTGCTAAATGAAATAAAATTTTAACTTCTCCCTGAAAATATGTATCTCCTCACAAAAATCTATTGATTACATGGGGATTACTACTTTGCACCTTAGAAACTGAACTAATGCCTTCATATAATAAAAGGAGGAAAGTTTTTTCAACCTCTTCTGTACTTTGATGTCCAGCGAATCAAATGGCTCCAGGCTCATAACAGAGCCAACTGTGAAATCGGTGCTCACCTCCAAGTCAAGCATCTGGGAAACACATCCGTAGGGTTTAATTTAAAGCTATCTGATGATGGTTGGGATTTCAATATATTATTTTGAGCACATAGTTATGGCATTATATGCGGGGAAAGAAAGTCCTCCAGGTCATAAATCATGACTGGGAAATGGGTTCTCCCAGGGACAGAGGATACTTATTATGTAACTCTCATCAAGGGCTGACGGGTGGCGGACTCTGGGTGAGTCCTCGGCTGTGCCAGGCTCTAGGAGGCCCCTGAGACAGTGTGTCATGTAGCGATGATGGGTGGAAAGTACTCTCGCCCTTCAAGATGTGATTGTTTTGGCTTCCTTTGGGTTAGGCTTTTGGCACTCGAACTGGCCCCCATGTAATACCACAGCTGGAAAATTACATTATTTGGATTGGTTAAGAAGAGTTTTTGAATTGAACTCCACCGCAACATGAGAGAAGGAAAACTGTTCTGCCGCACTCAAGTCTGAGTGGCCATCTTCCTACCGTTCCTGTGTTTGCAGATGAATGTGATTATAAACACTGTGTTTTGTATAGATACGCAGGTATGTAAGACACTCAAAGTTACACAAGTCTATCCTACTAGAGTAATCCATTCCATAAATACGTATGGAACACACACTAGGTACCAGGTACTCTGTTCCAGGATGGATGCATGTATACACGCACACATACAGATGCGCAGAAATAATGAATTCCTTCCTCACAGGTGTTAAAAGACACAGCGTGAGTAAAGCACGTGGGGAGGAGAAGGCTGTCATAACTATGAATCCCCTTTACAGCTCTGTTTGTCATCCCCAAGCTTTGGGATATGAATAACCTTTCTGCCCTTCTGAATTCTGCAAACCACCTTCAGCGTGCGAGAGAAGGAAGGGCACAAGGTGCTCTGTTGGCCCAATTCCAAGCCTGTGACACCCATGCTAAGCCTTCTGCTTCTACAGAGGAAGCCCGCAGACTCTAGCTGGTTACTTTTCAGATCTCAAAGGGATGGGAGATTTTTCATCATGAATATCTGCTAATTTGTCCATATCCTGTGAGACCAGACAGACACATGTTTCCTAACAATAAAATCAATACATTTATGTTGTTAAACATTTGAGGTAGAAAAAAATAATTATGCATAATTCTACAATACAAGCAATGTTACACTCAACAGTTTGGTATATTTCTTAAAGGTTGCTACTGACTTTGGGGCAGATGCCCAAGAGATAAACATAATGGGACCATGTTGTTTCCATTTTGACTACATATATTGTTATATACAGCAGCAATGACTTATGACTTCCTGAAGTAAAGGAAAAGAAGTGTAGTGTGTGTGAGAGAGAGACCGAAACGAGAGAGAGAGAGGAGGGTGGGGAGAAAATGTATATGTGAATATTGAGGAGAAGTGACTCCACTAGAATTTCATTGTCAGCCAGAAGTGAAAACATCCAAGACATTTAAGTAGGCATATCTAGTTCTTTGTAAATATCATTTCAGAAAAACATAAAGCTGGGGCGCCTGGGTGGCTCAGTCGGTTAAGCATCCGGCTTTGGCTCAGGCCATGATCTCACGGTTCGTGGGTTCAAGCCCCGCGTCGGGCTCTGTGCTGACAGCTCAGAGCCTGGAGCCTGCTTCAGATTCTGTATCTCCCTCTCTCTCTGACCCTCCCCTGCTCACACTGCCTTTCTCTGTCTCTCAAAAATAAATAAAAAACATTAAAAAATTAGAAAAAAGAAAAACATAAAGCTAAAACATAAGGGTAACAAGTCTCCATTTCATTCCATATGGGCAAGTAAAGCCCATTTCATCAACAGTAAAACTGCTTTGTGTGATTTGTAATCTCATTGTCATCCTGGCTCTTCCCTCATCGGGCTGCCTGTCTCCCTGTGGCTTGTGCTCCGAGCATAAAGGGACATAACTATAAATCTCCATCCACTTGCAAGAACAATGTTTGTGCCCAGCCGTGGGACTCTCCCTCTGCAAAGCTCTACATAGGAAACAGAATGGTGGAGATACTGTTTTGAATGTCAAAGGCCTAAAAATGTTAGGAAAACAGCTGTCACTAGTTCTTTGTGCCAGGCGCCTCTTTGAACATTTACCCATGCCATCATTTTATCCATCCTGTCAGGAGCAGACAGAAGACCAGAGATTTTGAGATACTCTGCCCATAAGTACTCAGTAATAGCAGAAGACAAAGAGGAATATGACCATAATGTGTTTCAAGACTTTTTAGATCCGCTTAGAAAAAAAAAAGAAGCTAGATTTGCATCTCTGAGAAGAGTTAGCCCTACTGGAAAGAGACACTTGAAATGCAGAGTGTACTTTGTGCTATGTCCATTTTATAAAAATGAAGCTAATGAGGCTCTGCTCTTTATCCCCTGGTGATGATGATTATTTTCCTAAATCTGGGATCTTGGAGGAGATCTATAATGCAACTATAACAAATCATTAATTTCTTCAATGAACATGCATACAAGTGCCTGCTGAATGTCAGTAGGATCAGGACCAGTGACACACAGGGGCCATTTCAGAACCCTTAGTTTCTACATAAAGTAGCTATGATGCTTTGGATACTAAGGAAGCCCTTAAATGTTTAAACTAAACCACGTCAGGACTTACTGGAGTGATTTTCCACTCATGAAAAGCAACTACAAGAATTTCTCAAGTCTAAATTTTGCAACCAAAATATGAGTGACATCATGGCCCGAGAGTTGGTTTTACCTGGTTTAGACTAAGAAATCCATTCAAATGGAGTCTGTAGTCCATGACCTCACTCTAGGAAAACAGACAAAGGAATGAAAAATGACGTCAGCACCGTCTCTCTTCCGAAGGGTACTGCATTCCTCCTCTGGGATGGATTGGCCCATGCCCTCGAAATATATTCACCGTAGAAAGGGCGCCACCTCTGATGTGCATTTAGAGTTGAATCTACGTTACCCCCCGTCCCCGCCCCCGCCAGATACAAAATATTCAGACTGGGGAAGAATTTCCATGCTCTAGGGCCTCCCTCTGATAGGTAAGGAAACATGGCTAAGACCTCAAGAAGACCACTTGAATCAGGAACAATGTAAAAGGAAAGTAGGTAGAACGGGGACAGCTTGTAGACAGATTGTGACATTTCTGAGTAATTACTGAGTGCAGAAGGTTCTGGAGTTGGAGGGCCAATTCTCCATCGGCAGCCCGCCTTCTCTGATACGAAACATGAACACTTGAGCAATTTAATGGAAAGCTGTGAAAACGCAGCTGCAAGCATTACATTCCAGCTAGATTGCTTCCTCTAAGCTTTCCTATTTAGAAAATTTGAAGCCTTCCAGACCTTCTCCCCTAGGGGATTAGTAAGTAAGCAGAAGTTCTGGACTCTTGGATTTCGCAATGGGAGGTGAATCAGGAAAGACTCCATGCAAATGAAGAGGGCCACAGGATAACCACTGCCATTTTGTTTATTGAGTACTTACTACGTGAGAGTCCCATTCTGAGCATTTCACATCTGTTATCTCTTTAAATTTCCCAACAACGCTAAGGTAATGACAGCCTTTCCTGCCAACCTATGAAGCCCAGGCTGGGAGTTGGCCAGTGACTTTTCCTGTATAATCTCGCCCTAAGGGAAGACGTTACTCTGATTTTTCCACCTCATGTTTTTCCCTGGCAATTGCTGTGAGAGAATGTTGTTTTTGGAGTTGGGTAGACAAATGTTGTGCATGATATGAAAAACCAAAAAAAAAAAAAAAAACCCAGAGAGAGAAAAATCCGACACAAAGCACTAGTCAATTTCAGTCCCTCTACAAATGATCGCGGCCTTTTTCCTACTGCTGGATAGTTTTAAACGAACAGGTTTGCCTCAATTTTCAGCTGGGCTTTTGGTCTTTGTGGAGTGCAACGCCAGCCAGCCTCAGGAGAATCAGTCACACTCTGGAGCAGCCACAAGGGGGCACCCCTGAGATCCTGAGGCCTCTTCCTACCAAGAAAAAAGTTGATGGAGTCCCAGAGGAGCCTCTGGTGTGTTTAACAAAGGTAAGGAATGTCTGGAGGATTAGATTCTGTGTACTCATTCTTTGGAAAATGTCTGTTGTATATATTTGCCAAGTGATAAGGAATCTAGTCAATCTAGTAAATCAAAGGCCATTTGATGATTTACAGTGTTCAAAGGTAGCTTCCTAGCTCTTGAAAGAATTATATAAATGGCTATTTAAAAATAGGTAACCAATATAATTGAGCAACCTGAAATGGGCTATGATACACACCATAAGTTACGGCCATGGAAAATCTAAATATGAGGAAGTCAGTATAAATTGAGAATCATTCCCACTAGAATCGACGCACTCATGGAAGTGGCACAAGGCTTGGAATTCTCCTGCTTGTGCTGTTCTAGATGGAGATGGTTCTCCCCAGTACGACACCCTCCTCTTTAGTTTGGAGGGTCTATTCCTGATTCCCCTTTCTGCCCAATACACACTAGTAGTCACATGAAGTGCCTGTAAATGAAGAGACATGCCCAAGCCATTTTTATCTTGTGACAAAATTAATAGTAAAAGTAAACAGTAAATTGGAAATGCCACCTGGAAAAAACTAATGTGTAAATCTAAAGTAGATTGCTGAGACTTACTCAGGACAGAGCGCTTGGGAGGACAATTTAGCAAGCATGGAATTTGACAAGGTAGAACTTTTGCATGTTCTAACTTTATGCTGTACTTACCTGTTTCCTTCTGCCTAGAAAAGAACCATTAATATACAAGACCCACTTGAACCATCTAATTTGGCAGAAGAAACCAAACCAGAGAAGGCATGTCATTGCATTAATATTTTCATTAGTTTCATCTTGTTTATAAAGTTGACTCTTTAAAAAAAATAATCACTTAATCTTATACATACTCCTATGTTTACTACGGCATTATTTATAATAGCTAAAATGTGGAAGCAACCCAAGTGTCCATCCATAGATGAATAAAGAAATGTGAGATATATCTATTACATATTATATTATATTATATTATATTATTTCATATGTGCGTCCAGCCATAGATGAATGGATAAAGAAGATGTGATATATATTATATATATGAAATATTACTCAGCCATAAAAAAGGATGAGCTCTTGTCATTTGCAACAAAATGGACGGACCCAGAGGGTATTATGTTAAGTGAAATAAGTCACAGAGAAAGATAAATGCCATATGATTTCATTTATATGTGGAACATAAAGAGCAAGTAAACAAAAAGCCAAATCTGACCTATAAATACAGAAAACAAACTGATAGTTGCCAGAAGGGAGGGAGGTGGGCAAAATGGCTGAAGGAGAGTGGAGGTATAGACTTTCAGTTATGTTATGAATAAATCACAGGAATGAAAGACACAGGAAAGGGAATACAGTCAATGATACTGTCATGGTGCTGTGCAGTGACAAATGGTGGCTGCACTTGTGCTGAGCAGAGCCTAATATATAAATTTCCTGAATCACGGTGTCTTACATCTGAAACTAATGTAACATTTGTGTATCAACTATATTCAAATATTAAAAAGTAAACAAGTCACTCCTCCCCTATTTGCTGCTCTCTTGAGATGCATATTGTGATAAATGCAAACAAATGTTTTAAGATAATGTCAAATGTCCCCAAACAGACATCATGTCCAGCTTCTAAGCTGCAATGGTATCTTACATTTTATTATAGTATTTAATATAACTATATATACTTATGTATTATGTATCAGAGAGGTGTTGAATGTTTTCTATTTATTACATTATTTTATTCTATAAAACTTATTTTAAAAATGAGGAAATCGACCTTTACAGAAGTAAAGCACCCTGTCCAAGTTTGTACAGTCAGGAAGAAGCTGAACTGGGACTTGACAGGTTTGTCTTAGTGGCCTATGATCTTAGTTGTTATACTCTATGATCTATCTTGGACTAGTTTATAAAACAGCTCTTTAGTTACCTCTCTTCTTTTAAGAGTTTTAGCAGACTTTAAATACTTCTTTCCTAGCTACTCAGAAACTTAATTTTTTTAATGTTTTTTTATTTATTTTTGAGAGACAGCGTGAGCAGGGGAGGGTCAGAGAGAGAGGGAGACACAGAATCTGAAGACAGGCTCAGGCTCTGAGCTAGCTGTCAGCACAGAGCCAATGCAGGGCTCAAACCCACGAACTGTGAGATCATGACCTGAGCCGAAGCCGGATACTTAACTGACTGAGCCACCCAGGTGCCCCAGTAACTTAATTTTTAAGCTGCACACACACACACACACACACACACACACACACACACGTTCAGATGAAGAAAAAAAGCCAAACACATGCTCCAGATACAGACTACAGTTGCATTCCTTGCTGACCTGTGGTTACACCCACACTACAAGCACATGATACGCATCCCTCCAGACCTTGCTTTAGAAACCCATTTCGAACAGGGGAAACTTGAAATACGCAGACCGTGGTCTTGCCTCCCCTAAAGAATGCCTGCTTTTATTGGGCTTACCCTGTAACCATGAAGCTTTCGGCCAGTGTCAAATAAGGCAACGATGTTTTTCGACTTGGCTTTTACCCAATACGGTTCCTTTTAAAATGCTTCCAACTAGCCCCCGTTGCAGACTGTTCACTGCAGTACTCCTCCTTGACTTTCATTAAGCAGAACCTCGGGTCAGAGCCGTGGGACCCAGACATTGCGCTGGTCAGTCCGCTCAGGAGTTGATCCTTCTACACACCAACCTTTAAGATCTGCCAGTTGAGTGTGTTGGGTTTCCAACTCTGCGTTCCAAAGAGACCGTTCATGAGGAAAAGTGGCTGCTGTTTGATTCATTTCAGAACATAGATGGTGAACCCACATTGCTTTGATATGCTTTCACACTAAGTCTGTTTGTTCACGGGAGGTTTGCATTCTCTTCAACATATAATTTTTTCTTAAATTCTGGCTCCTTGTTCCTAAGCTTCCATAAAGTAACTTTAGAGAACTTTTTTTTAATTTGTTTTTAATTCTGTGACTTTAAAGGAAAATGGTCAGATGTGACTAGGACATGCAAACATGGCCTTGCTGCCACTGCCTGACAAAGCGTGAAGTCTAACCGGCTCGTGTCCACAAAAAAACGCGCATTTCCCATTATGGCCTCATATTCTTCCTTCCTGCCCCACGTTTTCTGAAAGGTAACTTCTAAAGGGGGGGAAACAGTCGTTTCGGTATGAAAACATGTTGGATGGAAAGGCCATTGTGTATCCTATAGACTAACACTAGAGGAGAATTTGGGCATCACCCTTGGCAAAAGGGGGGAGGTGGTACCTTAGAATCAATTCTTAACTACGCAGAGGGTTTGAGCCTTGGTAAATGTTCAGCATGAGGTATGGGTTTTCTGGAGGCTGTACTGAAGAGGTCTACTGCCCCCAGAGATCATGGCAGGTGCAGGCAAGGTGCCCTGCTTAGCTGAGGCCCACTATGGCCCTGGCCCGGACCAGTCAGTTACGCCAGATCCGGAAGGCCTTTGGTTCATGTCACTTGACAGGTGATTAAAAATGCTTAATGTCAGAATACAGAAGAAGCCTGACCAAAGCAACTTTAGAATGCAGTAAAGATGTGTGGATATGTGTATGTGTGTTTTTGGTGTGTGTGTGTGTGTGTGTGTGTGTGTGTGTGTGTTTGGAGAGATGGGTCTGAGGCATGGATTTTATTAATGTGATTATTTAAATAAACTCTCCCAAATGCTAGAGTAGCAGATGGTGCTACAAAAGTAAAGAAAAAAGGCTCAGGGCATATATGTCACTTTAGCTATATTGGACAGCACTCAAATGATAAACATTTTAATCACTCCAGGTTATAGCTCTGCTTTAAATTTTTCGTTAATATGTTAATAGGAAATGCAAATTTACACATAGAATTCTAACAAAAATGCATAAATAATTAGATTTTACAAGAGAAAAGGACCTTAGGGATTAGCTGCACCAGCCCTCATTTTAAAGGTGAGGTCAAGAATTACACCAAACTGCAGAGAAGGTCAGTGACTTGCTAAAGGTCATAAAGGTAATTAAGGGTAGAACTGTGATTAAAATGTAGATTCTCTGACTACATCTATGCTACCTCCACTGTCACCTGAAATAGATCTAGAGGCAAAAACATAAACTTGCGTCTGCTGTGCTCAAATCCCAATAAAATGTTGCACCAGTATTTTGTAAGTGTATATTTATTCCCTGCCTTCAAACTTGATGGAAAGTAGTGATTCTGAGTTCATTAAAACAGATGGCTTGATTTTTTTAAACCTTAGTTCTCTATCACACCAAAATTATTTACAGAATTTTAAAAAATCACTTTCTAGGGGATTTATAAATTTAAAAATTCAGTTTTTGAGGACATTAGGCATATTAAGCAAACTAAATATTCCAGATTGCATATAAGGATAAGGTACCAATTATAGGGTGTGTTTTTCCATAGTCATTTGAAATTTATTTTAAGGTTTTCCTATTGAGGTCTTATTGGGGGGGATAATAAAATATTTCAGTTTTTTTTCTGGGTTTAATAAGTCTCCTGTGAGTGACATATAGCTGGGAATAACTGGATTACATAGGTAACCAAATTAAGGTGATGTTAGCCAGGAAGAAGCCAGAAGGTGAACCTACTACTTATTGATAGAGAAGATCTAGCTGTAATCTTGAGAATCGAAGGTCATTTTTGGTCTTGAAATGGTTGTAAAGTAACATTATGGCCATAAACAGTTTCAAAACAAATAAGTCTATACCCAATGATGTCTTTTATTTTGATTCCACATCACCAGGGGCAAAATAGATTTTTATTTCTAGGGACGTTGGGTGAGAACAGGATGAGCCAAAGATGGGATAAGCCTGCCAACTGTCACAGGACTGTGTCCTTGAGCCCTCTGCGTCCTGCTGCAATATCTTCTAGGAAACATGAAAAACTAATTCCACAGAACTCTATTGCTCTGGAGATGGAATTATGGCTCCTTCCAATTTTCTTCATGATCTTATAGACAGATGAAAAAAAAGTATTTTTTTTTAATAAAACAAGGACTCTCTGAAGGAGACCAAGCTAAGAGCTGCGTACCACTCTGACCACCTAGGCAGAAGGATTCCTTTGGTGTGGCACCCCTCAGGTGCCCATTAGAAACTGTGTCAATCAAATGTAAAACAGGCCTATTTTTCTACAAATGCCCATATACTCTTGAAAGCAGTTTCTCTCAAACCCTTTTGAAATAAATAGAACACCAGTTATGAAATTTTAAGTACCTTTACTTGGGGTAAGTATTGAGAAGCAAAACAATGTGTCCCGTCATATCAGTGGTTTTCAAAAAATTCAGTGTCTGTATGATTCATTTGCATAATTCACCAGGTTTCACAGGTTCATAAGCTTCCTCGCTTCTGAGGTGAGTGGGGAGGGCTGGACCTTCCCTGTCAGTCAAGGTGGTAAGAGGGAAAGGACATGTTGACCTTTCCCACCCTGAGAAGCGTTATTCTAGATGAATCCTCCAAATTATCCAAGCTTTTAAAAACTTGTGTTTTTTGTTTGTTTGTTTGTTGTTTCTAAGACATTTTTAATGGAAAGTTAGGGGGAATATTACCATTGCTTTGTTTCTTAGGTTGTCTGGTCGTAAAAATTGCCAAAGAATCATCTAAACACTGACAGTACTGACAAACTATAATGTAGTAGGTGGCTCAGAATGCTTCCTGATCTGACTAGTTACCAAGACCTTATTTAAGACAAGGAAGGGTGGAGACTTCACTGGAAATGACTCATCGATGTTCAATTTGTGGATTTTATTTGGGGGAAAAAAGGTATTTTGATAAGTAGCAATTGCTATTTCAAAGAAAAGTATTGAAGCTATATTAAGAAGTACACATCCAAATCTACTTAGTAATCTAGGTATCTATTCTCAAAACACGTGTGTATGTGTGCGTGTGCGTGTGACATTTTTAAGGTAATTTAAACCAAGCCGTTGTTTTGTACCCTCACTTAACAACCCATGAAACAATTCTCTAATTGTTAAATGGATATTGTGATGAATATTAAAAATGTTAGCAGAATAAAAATTGTCTGGAAATACAGAGAATCATTTCTGAGACATTGCTTTATTATTGGGGGGAAGAAATTTAATACGGTGTTAGGAGAATAGAATTTTGAAATTAGGTTGAGTTGAAATTCTTGCCCTATCCATAGGTGGCATTAGACAAGTCACTTAATATCTTGCAGCTCCATTTCTTAATCTAGAAAATGAGAATTATATGTGCATTATGAAGAGATTATAAGTACTGACTGGATAAAACAATCTAGGACACCCTTGGCAAATGATAGGTGCTTAACATTATCGCTCTCATTAAAGTTGGCGATCATTAACTGGCACTTTACAATTAAAATAATCTGGACAAATTTTCAACCTACACATGCCCTGGTCCCGTGACAGGGCAGTCTAAATCAGGAATGGTACATGTGTGTTTGGAGAAAGCTCCCCAGATAATTCTGATGAAGACCTCTGGCTAAGAATGACTGGTCTAGTTAATCTTTTCAATAGAGGTACATATGGAATATACATAGTTTTTTATTTTTTTAAATGTTTGTTTACTTTTAGAGAGAGAGAGCATGATAAGGGGAGGGGAGGAGAGAAGGAGGAAAAGAGAGAATGCCAAACAGGCTCCCCACTGTCAGCACAGAGCCTGATGTGGGGCTTGAACTCATGAACCATGAGATCATGATCTGAGCCGAAATCAAGAGTCTGACACTTAATCGACTAAGCCTGACAGTTTTGGAATATTTTGTGGTCATCATTGCAGTGATATGTTACTGAGGAAACTTTCTCTTAACAAAGTCTCTATGGCCCATATTTAATTTGGGATTTGGGGAAGGACAGGTGGGATGTTTCCCCAGAGTATTTCAGTGCTATACAGCCGAACAAAAACCTAAGTATGTTAGTATGCAAAAAAGTGCCTATGAATATTTAGTAGTCCCGCTAATGGGATCATGGAACTAAGGGAAGCAAGAGTTTGATTCCCACTTAGGTCTTTTAGTTTTCTTGGCTTCTCGGTTCCTGGATGCACCCTACCCCCACCCCCAGGCCATTGCATGAAGGTATTAGGCAGCTGAGTGTGTACGGATGTACAGAACCTCCTGAAATTAGTGGGAAGAGTTCAATAAACAAGTTGTGATAAACAAGAAATGTTTTGTTCAATAATCATATTAAAGGTTTTTTTTCAAAGACCCCATCCTAAAATATTGGATGTCTAAATGGGATACTATTAAAATATTAGGGTGTGAAATCATTCTCTTTTTAAAATTAAAAAAAAAAAACCCTCACTACAAAAACTCAGTGTGTGAGGTGGATCAGCTTCAGACAAAGGGAAAACCAAACCTTCTAGTCCGTGATACAAAAAAATGTCAGCTTCTACTTCATGTTGCCAAAGAGACCATGGAAACAGACTTAAACAAAGAGAAGTGACTGTCTTGGCAATAAGGCTAATGTGGAAAACCTCTTTATTGTTGTGTGGCATGCTTTTTTTCAGAAGAGCAGACAGGGAGGGAGGAAAAACAAGAATAGAAGAATCTTTCTTCCAAAGAGGGGCATCTGAGTCCCTGAGAGATGAACTTGGCCAACGTGGGACATCTTAGTAAATCAATTGGAAATAAAGCTTGGAAGGCCTATGGGTTGTCTCAGGATTCCCTCACTGCGTTCCCCTCTGGTCTTCGATCATCTGTGTAAGGAGACAGTCTCATAGGAGATCCTGTCATTCAAGCATTCAGCCTATGTTGACTCTGTGTTTTCCAGGCAAAGCAATGCCTGGACCGTGGGGGAGAGGGTGAGGAACTGAGTCTGTCTGACTGATGGAGGTCACCATTTAACAAGTAAATACAGAGTAAGTCTCGTCTGACATACATCTCTTTTCTTTAGAAGTTTATCCAGTCCAACCACACATCCAAATGCAATTATTTCCCAGCCTTAGCTTCAACACACATGAGCCATTACAAAATAAATGCAGTGGAGCTTCAACTGATGCCGTTCCTTGAGGTATTTACAGTACATGGCATAGAAAAATGCTCTCATTATAAGCTTTGGGGAGAAAAATGTGTTTTTACACAACCATATATGCAGCATGTTTATACATCTGTAAAACTCTTCAGCAAACAATAAAGAAGTCGACAGTGATCATTAATGGTGGATACAAAAACTAGAGATTACTGTTTTCTTCCTTCTATTAATTTGTGTCCCCAAATTTTCTATAACATGTCCATATAAGAATTTATAGTTTATTAATGTGAATCTGGTTACAGATGTTGAACTTCGAGGTTTATTCTTTTACACAGTTGAGGCGAGCACAAGGAAGTTTGCCCAAACCAAGATATAATAAAACAGTTCTTTCTACATCTGTAAGTTTGTTTACAAGTTTTTTTAAAAAAGAAAATGCCTTTTTCTTTTAAAAAATGTGTCTCTTCAAACCCATCACCGTAGAACTTGCTTGTCTTGAAAAGGGGGAATAACATAAGATTGCAAACCAGCTCTAACTTCATTGGGAAGTTTCCACCTAATCAGAAGGCAAATGTTAGCATTGTTGGGTTACACATTAAAAGAAAAAGAGTTCTTTCCAATTGCTAAGTCATCAATAGATTAAAAATAGAAATGAGATTGAGGTCTTAAGTCATTTCCCTACATTGTAAGGGTCAAAAAGAACACCACTTTGTAAGAAGGCAGCCAACGCTCTGTGCCCAGACTTGGCATGTTGAATTAATCACACTGCCTATCAGGCTGCTCTTAACTAGCGATGTTAAACATGCATTTTTTTTTCTTTGCAGGCTGTTACTATGCTGCATCACACAGACAGCCTCTTCCAAAAGGTCATCAGAAAACATGAAGTTCAATGCATCAAAGAATTACTGTTTGCAACTCTTAAAAATGTCATTTTCTTTACAGAACTGGGTTAAAAACTTACTTGTTTTTTATTTCAAATTCCACTGCAGAAAGTTGTGTCCTTTTTTTTTTTCTTTAATGTTTATTTATTTTTGAGAGAGAGCAAGAGACAGAATGCAAGCAGGGGAGGGGCAGGGAGACAGAGGGAGACACAAAATCCGAAGCAGGCTCCAGGCTCTGAGCTGTCAGCACAGAGCCTGATGTGGGCCTCCAACCCACAAACCATGAGATCATGATCTGAGGTGAAGCTGGACACTTCATCAACTGGGCCACACAGGCACCCCCATTGTGTCTTAACCTACAAGACACACACTCCAAGGTAATACCATTCTAGTGAGGTCTAGTTGGTCTGAAGAGTTGGTAAGCTTGTCAGATCTACCAAACTTGCAGGAGATTGTGAACTTCAGCTGGAATATTGGTTTCTGTTCATTTCCCCAAGATTGACAGGCTCATTATGGTCATATGGACATCTCTACCTGAGAGCTCATACTGTGCAATTGTAATTTTGCACCTGTTAAGGAGACAATTCTATCAAAGAGTGAACATTTGGGCTGAGGTGCAAGGCACCATGTAATTATAAGAACAGGATTGAACTCTGTCCTTGATTCTTCCATTTCTTCCACCTTGTCTCTTTCCAAAATCTTCTATTTCTTCCTAGCTTTCCTTCCTTCTCAGCTTTCATTCTCTTCTTTCCTTTCTTTCTCCTCAACAAATGACAGATCCCTTTTTTCTTATGCCATTTCTATGGCTGCACTTGAAACAAGAGTTCTTTCCTCCTAGTTGTTGGTTAACATCTGCACATGTGAGAGAATTTTAACATGACAAACAAGGAATTAGAAATAAACCGAAAACGAAACAGTGTCTCTTCTCTCCCCCACCCCCACGGGGGAAATGATGATATCCTCACCATCTGCACATTCGCAGGCAGTGAGTGGGCAGAAAACAAGCTGGAGACGCAGCCCGTGGCAGGGATCCAGAGCCTCAGCTTCTGGGAGGTCCTTGAACCTCGAGAGGCCTCCAGCTATTGGACAACCTCTTGTCATGTACATTCAAAGGGACAACGTCAAACACTTTTCCAACCAATTTTGTATAGAGAGGATCTCCACAAAGGCAGAGTAGGGGATGGTGTTCTGGGTTTGGTGTCGGGGAACCGAGTCCTTGAGGGTCTTCCATTTGCAATTATGGGATCTTGGGTCTGTCACTTCACCTCTCTCGAGTTTGGTTTTCTCATTTCAAAAGTGAGAGCGTCTGGCTTTAAAATTCCACAATTTTGTTATGAAAAGTATGTGCAGAATTGAGAGAAGAATGAAAATAGTTTACGGATGCCTTCTTTTTTTTTAAATAATTTTTAAAATGTTTATTTATTTTGAGAGAGAGAGAGAGAGAGAGAGAGAGAGAGAGAGACCATGAGTGGGGGAGGGTCAGAGAGAGAGACACACACAGAATCTGAAGCAGGCTCCAGGCTCCAAGCTGTCAGCACAGAGCCCGATGTGGGGCTTGAACCCATGAACCATGAGGTTATGACCTCAGCTGAAGTCAGATGCTTAACTGACTGAGCCACCTGGGTGGCCCTAGGGATGCCTTCTTTACCTTGGTTGACAAGTTACATTAAGAGTAGAATATTGCTGCACTCCCAAAGTACATCTCTGAGGCCAAGAGGTGTGGTGGAAAAGTAAAGAGAGTGCCATTCTCTTCCCATCAATTACTTGAGGAAGTGTGATTACTCTGAGCCCAAGAGACCCCTGCTAAGAAAAATGGATTCCATGTAGGCCCCCACTGGCACCAACCTGTGTCCGTGTGTGTGTCAGAACTGAAGGTAGAGCTGTAATACAGTCATCCCTGTTTGCAAACTGGGAGAGTGGGGTTGACAGACCCTAAGAGCCATTCCTGGGGCTGCGCTGGCACACAGGAATCCAACAGAAGCCACAGGAGGGACAGCCTCCAGGAGGCAGTGACGTGGCAATATCTGTGTGAAAAGCTACCTTGTGGCCTTGTGAGGAATTTTTAAAACCATGAGATACACAGCATTTTAACGTGATTCCAGAAATGAACATCCAGTGATACTGGCCCCTCCCATTCATCACTGACACTGCAAATTCTGTGGAAGAAGCCAGGAGAGATACAGAATATAAAATTACTTTTTGGGGTGGCTCTTTAAGGTTCTAAGGCTTTAACTCTAATATGTCTTAAAACCAAGGCTCAATGGTCAAGATAGACTTTTGTGAATTTGAAAATATATAGGTTAGGATAGAGCCCCATATACGTGTGCATATATTTATATGACAAAAATGTCAAAGCAAATGTAAAAGACAGCCTTATTTACACATGCTCTTTAATGGAAATAATTCTGTTTTTATCATCTATAGTCTTTTACTGTATATGTTTACTATTCTTATTTCCTCTGTATTAAGTCATATATTCCCCTTTGGGCACATTTTTGTTCTTTACATGAGTTTGATAAGTTTTTGTTTGTTTGTTTTGTTTTTGACATCACTCAACACTTCCTGGTGCTTAAGCCAAGCAGGCAGGGGAAAGCAAATCATTTGCAGAGAAGCCAGAAAGCTTTTTCTCGGTCCTGAGCTGGGCTTTCCCCAAAACACATCCAGGCCTCCTGTATGGGTGAGGCCAAAGGCACTTCTCCACCCACAGGGTCAAGGATGCTGGATGGGTTTTTCCAACGTGCCACCTGGGACAGGACAGCCTGTCACACCCCCTCTGGTGCTTCTCCTTCTGTTCTGGGGGTAACAGTGAGGGTGGCTGGGTGGAGGGAAAACATTGTTGCAATTTAAAACAGCAGTTGAGCCCTGGGGCGCCTGGGTGGCTCAGTCCGTTAAGCATCAGACTTCGGCTCAGGTCATGATCTCATGGTTTGTGAGCTTGAGCCCGGCACTGGGCTCTGTGCTGACAGATTGGAGGCCGAAGCCTGCTTCAGATTCTGTGTCTCCCTATCTCCACCCATTCCCCATTTGTACTCTTGTCTCTCACTCTCTCAAAAATAAATAAACATTAAAATATTAAAAAAAAAAAAAAAGACAGCAGGTGAGCCCATCACTAGCCCAGCCCCACAATCTCTGCAGCTCTTGCTTCCCAAATATGGGACAATGTCCATCAAGAAAAAACAGTACATTACCTATATGTGTGTGTATGTGTATTTACGTACGTATGTATCTTATATGTCTATATATGTTTAAGCATATACGTGTACTCTAGTTCTCAGCCTAGATCTTATAGTCAGTTACAGTCATTGTAGTTGCATTTTAGCTAAAGGCATGGTGAAAATAACTTGTAGATCTTAGCTCAATTTAAATGACTTCCAGTGTGCGATGGAGTCTTTCTAGCACATAGACACTTCTCCATATATTTCAGAAAACCTTTTTAGATACAATGCAGGGAAATCTTTTAAACAAGTTCCCCTCATGCAGTTCCTAAAAAGAGGATGGCATTTGACTCACTATGTCCCACTCACTCG
The DNA here is from genome assembly GCF_006229205.1 of Suricata suricatta. NCBI lineage: Eukaryota > Metazoa > Chordata > Mammalia > Carnivora > Herpestidae > Suricata > Suricata suricatta. Next base: position 133,544,605 of record NC_043703.1, on the reverse strand, counting down.
TCATTGGCTACTGGGGGAAAAGTAGATGGGCCAGAGTCAGAGGAAACCTGAGAAATGATAATGCAACTCCTGTAAAAAAATAAATCAATGACAATTATGGAAAGGCGTTCTTTACCACCCTTTCTATGACCTTTCCTTTTTTTTTTTTTTTTTGACCCTCCTCATAGACAGCCTTAGTTTACGGCAAGAACATCATCAAATGAGGTCCCAGAGAAAGAAAAATGATTACAGAGATAGCCACTATTTCCAAGAGCATCTCAGATCATGGCAAAGCGCATTATGTCAACACTCCCCCTGTGACAATCCAGTTTTTACTGGAGTTAATTAATGCAATTAATTCCCTTCTCTTGCAAAGCAGGGTGATTACATAAATAGATAATTTCCCAATCCATACCCATAAGGCAAGTGATTTCTCTGCACTTCCCTCAGTGTATCAAAGAACGTAACTGAAGTAAATTATCCTTTTTAAAAAATATGACCTTTCAGAAATTCTCCATCAACTTTTTCTGCTTTGTTTTCCTATCCGGTCGCACAGTGGAACTACATCGCCACACAGACAGAGGACTCCAAGGTTAATCAAGCCTTTCCCATAGCGAAGATCGGTGACGTCCAAACTGTAACCCCGGTGACAGGAGCAGAATGACAGATGAATACTCTGACAGTCACCACTGAGGCCTCTTCAACAACAATTTACCAGCGTGGGTGATGCTGACAATAATTAGGCAAACAAAATGCCAAACAATTGTAAGAAAAGCTGTCAAACATTTTGTGTTATTATCCCCTGTGCAGGCCTGTGATTTATCATCACAGAAAAAGCACGTTACAAAAAAAATCTCTAAACAGTGACATTTTGTTCAAATTACAACCCCCGGTTTCCTGACTGCCTGCAACTGACATCTCCAATGTCAGATGCAATGCTCAGCAATTTGCTCCTTCACTCATTGAGCCGGTCGCTGGGGTGGGTTCTTGCCACTGTCGGGGGGGAGAGCTGGTGTACCAAGAGCGGGAGCAAAGTACCTCTCAATACATCGGAAGCCACTTGCCTTTCAGCTGTCAAAATGAAATAAAATAACTGCCATCCACAATCCCTTCTTCAATTCTTTGGGTCACGCTGGTCCCAAAGCTTGAAACACGGTCTTCGGCACCAACGCCCCTCCCATCACCTCTTCCTCCCTTTCCACCGAAGACCCCATTTGGGGTTCTGGACTTGGCTAGAGTGTACTTTCAGGGCTTTGATCTTTTCAAGATAAAATCAAATTTTAAGGCAATGTCCCCAATGATTGTAATAGAACCATAAAGAAAAAGAAATGGAAACAATACTTTTTAAACTCAATTTTGTTAGAGTTTGGCACCATTCTACAGATAAATTCTTATACCCCGAGAAGTACTGCAAGGAGACCTCTTTCCAGGGATGCTGGGCCAATGAGACAGATGTAAGGTGCTAATATTATGATTTTGTAGAGTCCACAGGTAGTCTCTAACTTAGATGTCTGGGTTGCTAAGTGTTTAAATGGACCCCAATGTCACATAAAATACCTTCTCGACTAATGAGAGAAATCCTGTCTATGATACTTCTGGCTGAGGTTCTGAACTGGACCACTTCCAAAGATGGGGATGAGGCAACCTTTTGGATTACAAACACCTGGCTGCTGAAAAGCCTAAGATTTGGGTCTTCACTGTCTGCAATAGCCTCTCCTACTTTGTCCTGACATCAAGAGCCACTCAAGGGTAAGAACGCCTACCTCCTAAATATTGCCTTGCGTGAATAGCCGTTTCTTTCTATTTTGTTGAAAGGGCTCTTTCCTGCTCCTCCCTTCATCCTTTTCTGAATCTTTACACTCACAAGAGAACTTTTTCTTCTCATGACTCTCTTTTGTGACAGTTTGGTTAGTCACTGAGTCTCATCAGTATAGTAAACCTTCATTTTATTTGGGTTCTGAGTTTTAGAAATAGATAAGTCATTTTACTTGAAATATGGAAAATTATGTACGTTAGCACATAGATTAAATGAGCTCTAATCTGTCCCTGACCATCAATCTTCTTCTCTTAATCTTTTCACAAGGCATTGAATAACTCCATGCTCACTGCTGGCTGCCCTGGGACCCTCTCACTAGATTAAGCCCTAGTGGATGGCACTTAGGACCTTTTCCAACCATCTTTCCAAAGACATAGTTCACATGTCCAAAGTTCACATGTCCTATGTCTCACGTCTGAGAAAGGTGACAGTGAGTTCCGTGGAAAAGTACAAACTAGGGTGTTGACAGCTTCTATCAGAACACTTTGATGTGTTGCAACCTAATATTTACACATCAATGGTGACTCACTTCCTTAGTCCAACAAAATAAGGTTTTATTCTCTTTTTTTTATTCCTCTCTCTCCTTTTTCTCTTTTCTTTCTCATTCTCTTCATAGACAAATGTAAGTTATTCCCCACAACCTGTTGTGTAATTCTGGAAGCTGTTTCTCAATGGAAAACCCACAAGGAAGGACTAGGTAAGGGCTGCAGAGCTCACTGAAAATTCACCTCAGCTACAGTCTAACTCAAATGTCTACAGTCTGTAGAAGGCAGGTCTGTGGTATCAACTTTGAAGATAAAAAGCAGCTTTTTGACCAACCTTACCAAATCAATGTTAATACCCTTTTGTCTTGTGGACTTCCAACCTACCCTAATTGACCTATGCTGTTCAGACAAAAGCATTAGCAGTAAAGACCAAAACATATAAACTATCTTTTAGAAGTCTTCTGTCTTATTCAAAAACACTTAAATGTATTCAGTTATACCCATGGTCACTGGAGGAAAGGTAATATGAATCACACTTCCAGTAAAGAAGAGGCTGAAATGAGAACTTTGAGTGCCTTTAAACCTAATTGTGACATAGTCTAACAAGTCACATGACTGAAATGTATTATCTTTCCTTTCTGAGATGAGACGATGAATGTGGTATTTAGTTTTATTTGTTTGTTTGTTTTAGATCTTCCACATGTAACCACAATCTCTGAACTAAGGGCTCATTTTATATAGCTGGATCCTTTCAGGCAACAAAGCTAGGGATATAGTTTTCTCTCCCTCATAATCAGACCTAGGATATATGGCAAACATTTCAGAATTCGAAGTTTTTTCATGAACTTTTCATCATGTTTCCATCCAGAAATTAAAAGGGGTGGAGTTACCCAACGTAGCCACAGCTGGAAATATAGTTTGGTGAAGAAACAGGAAAGAATAGAAATTGAAGGACTCCTATGTATTTTTCTTTACAGTCTAAATATGCTGTGCACATGAAGATGGCAACAGAACCGGGTCAAAATGGCCCCTTGCTGTGTTTGGGGAAATCTTGGCTGTGAGGATCTTCTGCAGTAGAAAGGGGGTGGTTCTACCAGGCTACTTGGAAGGCCAGTCTGTGGTGTGCTCCCTGGATGTGTTCAGATCAATGACCCACAAGTCCCTGTGGGACCTCTCCTCGGTAAGAGAAGGGGAAGCCCAGGCCATTGGTATTCTGTGCACACATACTAACAGCCTGTGCTTGGAGAGGCGATCATTTCTCAGCTGCCTTCATATTCTATTTATTATTTTCCCCCTTGGCTGAAAAGGTTTCTCCTTCGTACTAAGCAGAGGCATGAATCTAGGAGAATGAATTAGAAACTGCTCTACTGGAATCCTGCTGGATTTCCCTCGGGGCTGAAATGCTCAAACAAAACGTGATGAAAATTTAAGGGTGTTTTGGGTGACTTCAGCCCCAAGGCATCACTAGGGTGACTTGATTTCCTGCTCTTAGAGATTTAGGCAATGCAAGTTTGATAAAGGAGACCTGGTAGACCTTGAAAATGAGGCAGCTTTTACATCTGTCGTTCAGTAGTGGAAAACTCCATGCTACTCGCGATGTCAAGACACTATGCCTTCATTTGTGTATAGGTGTGAATGAAGTATTTAAAGAGGAAAATGCGGGAGTGGGCACTGCATAGTGATGCAACTCAGCCTTTGCATTGGGTTTTTCAAGAAGTACAAAGATTTTCTTCTCATGTCTTCCTAAGACAAACAGATGACGATGGGGCAGATATAAAGGAAGCTTTGCGGGTAGGTAAGAGAAAGTCATTCCTGCACTGTTCTTACCGAAGTTTACAATTTTGTCTTCCTTGTGTGTGTCTATTTGGGGCTTGCCCCACAAATGAGTTGTAAGCTCCATGGAGACAGGCAACATGTTTCTGCTCTGTATATTACTATATTGCCAATATTGATCACAGTTCTCAGCAACTGCAAGAAAAGATAAATAAGTACTTTGTTTCCTTTAAACCATTGGTTCTCATTCTCCAAGTGTGACGTTGGTATGGATTTTCTTGAGGCTTTTCTTTATTTGACCAAAGCCAGTAGTGGAGTGAAGATTAACTGGTCAGCATGGTCTCTGATTCACAGGAAATTCTAATATTTCCAAGTAAATTTTGGTATACTGGTTTGTAAACCATGTTAAGCCATAAAATAGAAACACTAACTCTGTCCTTTTTAAAAGATAAGATGTAATAGCATTCATTTATACAGTCAATAAATGTTTTCTGAGCCCCTGTATTGTGCCAGAAACTGTTCTTGATTCCTGATGAATACGGCACACGGTTGTTCTTGGAGCTGTCAGTCTAGTAATGCATATATGATTGGAACTGATGGGTATGAAGTTCAAAATAGCTGCTCTAAGCCAAACTGCTCTAAACAAATGATGCAGATATCATCGAGGACTTGCTAAACTTTTGATTATATTTAGCTCTCCTGACGCCTCTCTCAGCAACAAAGTTGGGTAGGAAGAGGTGCACCTGGAGGGACAGAATGAAGTGGGAAGAGAGGCTCCTAGGGATCAGTGCAGTAACACTGTTCTTAGCACATGGTCCTCTGGTAATTTTCAAGAAGGCAAGATATTTACATATTGACTTGATCTCATGATATGGCCATGCCAGCTCTCAAGTGGTTCTATAGTGTAAACCTCCCTTATAGAACAGGGTGGGGAGTCAGTTGGCATGGATAATGTCATGGCTCCAGACCATTTGCTGATTGATTCATGAGAAATTTACTTTACAATTCTAAGCATCAGTTTCATCTGTAGAGAGGAGATAATAATATATAGAGAGTTTTCCTGAATACAACATAAAATAATATAGTGCATTGTTAGCATGGTAAGTGACACATCATAGCAGCTGAATACATTATTATTTAACCGAGATTGAATATTTCAATTAATCACAACATTTCATTGATTACAACACTCAGAGGAGGGCAGTGTATATGATTGGCAGATAAGAAAATTGATGTTTAAAGTGATAGAACATCAATACTTTCACTGCTCTGGACACAAAGGAGCCTTGCACTTCACCTTCCCATTGAAATTAGATATGGCCATGTGATTTGCTTTGGCTAATGAAATATTAGGAGAGAGGCATGTGTTGTTTTCAGGTGGGAGTCCTTAAAAACCATCTTCCCTTCCCTGTGCCAGCACATGCAGTGATATTTCAGAAGGAGGACTGTCCAGCATCAAGTGAGGACAGGGCAGAGCAGAGACCCCAGCTAATGATAATGGAATCCAGCATGAGCAAGAAATAAATGTCTCCTGTTTTCACCACTGAAAATTTTGGAGTTCTCTGTTATTGCAGCAAAACCTGGCTTATCCTAATTTTCCCAAGATTAAAACTATTTGGATTCAAACTCAGGTCTTAGGAAACTAAGGCCAATGCTTCTTGGACCACCTTACAGATACCCTTATTGCTTATTAGTAATAAAAAGCCCAGTGGATGTGACTTCGTCAGGAGAAATTTGACTTTCCTGTTCCTCTTATCCTTGACTTGGAACAAAATTAATTTTTTCCCCCACAGATGCAGGGAGAAAATTCTCAGATCCAAGGTCAATGGAAGGTAACTAAAAAGTTGGAGAGAGGTGGGAAGATAATAAAACAGGTTGAAAAGATTCGTTCATTTTGCAGAACTCTCTATTTCCCGCAGGTTCATGACCTGAAGATTACACGGATGAAAGGAGGCCCTTATCAAAAGCCTGCAATTCTGTAGCAACGAAATCAATTTTTAAATGATTTATGTGATGTTTTCTGGGACTAAAGGCAGTAATTCATTCCCCATGTGGCACACAGGCTGCTGCTTAGATGTTGCAAAATGATTAATTTTTATTTACAGCATGCCTCCCCTCCCATATTATTGGAACCAAGATTTGAGGGCATGACATTTCTATAGCATGAAATTATTTACTGAGGGAAGTCCTAGGCCAAAAAAAAAATCTACTAAAAGCCAAAGATCTCAATATACAAGAAAATAACCACTGTAAAAACTTTCCAAGGCCCAAATCTTCCAATCTGTTCAGTTCAATCCATTTAAAGTAAACAGGCCAAATTAATTTCCCAAGGGGAGTCATTCTTACATCAATTCAAACTTACCACTAACTTCAACAATGAGAGGATAAAGACCCTAGAATTGCTATGGTTCTTATTCCCCTAGAAGACTGAGTTCAAAAAGTTTATAGAATTTGGTGTACATACCATATTTCAACTTCATTTTAAATAAATGTGGCATTTAAAAACTGCTATAAGGATGTCTCTTCTGGGCCACCATATGTAGCTATGTCTTTTTTTCAAAACTGCAGGAGAATGATATTCCCAGGCTTCCTACTCTTCAGCTTGCAAGTCTGAATCCAATATGTCTATCACTATCTGAGAACCATGCCCACTCAGAGCAAGGTCCAAATTTTTCTCATCAGCCATATCCTAACTTAAAACTCCTAACCAAGGGCCCACAATAAGTTGATAATGAGGAGTTACTTTGTATCTCCTTTCTACCTGCGATTTTTAGGTTTGGGGTAAGGACCTTAAATAGCAAGGAGGGGAAAATAGAAACTACCTTGAAACCATTGGAAAGAAGTCAGCCCATTGCTTTCAGACACAAGAAAGTTCAAAGGCTGTGGAGAGTGGCGCCTGCCATTTGATCTTCCACCATCTTCTAGGACAAAATTTCTCAAGGGAACAGTTAGTAGAAGACAGCTTGGTCAATTACCAGCTTCATACCAAGACTATTCACAGATTCATGTATATTTCATACCACACCCTTCCCCTTGGATCATTCCACACTTTCACCACATCAGGCTAATGATGCTGGTTGCAGGTTGATGCCTATGGGTCACTATTTCCTGAATCAGTAAGCGCACCATATTCCACAAGTAGATTACGGATCAAATTAGTACTATGCTTCTACTAGACTATGCTTCTACTATGCTTTAAAAGACATGGCTAGCTCATCAGTAAGTGGCTTGAACTGGTATGCTGAAGGATGAAATATCCTGTCAAGGCTTATTTGTTAAGCCTTCTGGAAATTAAAGATGTACAACCAAAGGGCAATGGCTGAGGGTTTTTCTTGTTTGTGGTTTGTCTTGTGTATCAGCAAAGTTTGGGAATTCCGGTTGATCAGGTTTGCAAACAGGAGGGCAAAGTTGTTTAAAATAGAGTAAAAACAAAACAAAACAAAACAAAGAAAAGGAGGACTGAAGCTTCTACCACTGCTGATGTTGAAACACTTTCATTAACTGGAATATAAAACAGGAAAACAAAAGAGCAAGAGCTTTGCTGACATATTAATAAGACCCTCGATCCTTCCCCTGTAGGACAAAGACCATACTTGCTTGAGTCAACTAGATGAATCTTATGTCTCCACATAACTTCAGCTGTTACCCTTATCATTTGTAAGTAACAGAAGTAAAGGGACGTAGGCTGGGAGAATACACGAACTGATATCCTAGAAACTTAATAATATTTACTTAGTAAGTGAGCTCATAACACATACAATGACCAATTTTTTTCATTAGCATTTTCCTGTCATGTCACTTTCCTGCATGTGATGCTTTTCTTCTTTTCAAGTCCTGGACTTGCTTCTACTATTTCCAACCCAGAGAAAGACATGAAGTACTCAACACACAGAACTTGCTTACTTGCCCCCATTCAGTTGTAAGCTCTGTGAAATTTACATCGACCGTCTATCCCAGCAGCCATGGCAGTACCTGATGTGTCGAAGGTTTTCGGCAACTATTTGTGAAATGAGTGAATGAATGAAAAAAATGATAAAAGCTGTGACTTATTAAGCGCCTATTATGTTGTGGGGAATGCCAGGCATATTACTATCCATATTTTGAATTCTCATAACAACTCTACAAAGTAGATGTTTTTTGTCTTGTATTATAGGAGAAGAAACAGCTTCAGTAAATTTCAGGTGTGTGTCCAGTACCTCGGGAACTATTTGTACAGTGATGCCCTCCTGTGACAATCAGGGCCATTCCCACATATTTTCCTGAGTATACTGTGTCCAGTCAGCAGAATGGCCGGCAGAAGGCTGGTTAGTGACCACCTGCCTTTACTCTTGAGCACTTATGTCTTGGTCAATGGGATGGGAGGGAGAAGGAAAACACAATTATTGAATTGTGGTGGGTGTTTTACATATTTTATCACATTTAATCCTGAAAAAAACTTATCATGCTGATATTAGCAGTCTTATAATCAAATGAGCAATCAAAAGTTAGGAGAGATGAAGTGACATTCCTCAGACTCTAATCCATAGTCCACACACTATGGGTGCTAAAAACAAAGGTACTTGGGCTCTGCCTGATTCACTAAAGTGAAATTCCACAAAAACGAGGCCCCAGAACCTCCGCTGTGAACAACTCACGAGATGGCTCTAACAGCAACTAAAGTTTGAGAAGTGCTGGGCTACGACCAGCTGCCTCAAAATGCATATTCTTGGGGCAAGAAATTTTTCATGCACTCGCACAGCACTAGAAGCCAGATGTTCTATAAATGGAAGAAATGTCCCTTTAGCAAGCATTAGGGCTGCATTTGCAGCTCAGAATATGAAGAATGCCTTAGTACTCCCCATTAATGTTAATGGGAATCATGTGGCTAATTCTCTATATTCCATGCTGAAAAGTGTTCCCTTCAGAACCAGGGGAGGCTATATTTAATCAAACCATCTGGATTCCTATGCCCATGTATAAGGGCAGAAAATAGGTCACAGTGGGTAAGCTACTTTCTGGAAACAATTGCATTGTATCAGCAAACTCCAAAGTCCTGAACGGGCTCCTGCTCTCCTGCCTCTATCAATAAGTTACAGCCCTAGAGCTAAGAGGGGTCAGAGAAAGTCCAAAAGTTAAGGAGATGAAGTTTCAATAGCAAGACAACACATAAGGCAAATCATCCCCAAAAGATAAAACATGGAATAAACTTGTTGAAAGCAATCAACCTCCCCCAAATAACATAAGCTTAGAGAACAGCATGAATTAAGAAACACAATTTGGAGAGCATAGGAACTCCAGATATGAACTCATGATGTCCATCAGGTTTACAGTCACTCACATTCCCATGAAAACTATAAACCCTGAGAGAGTCAGACAACCTGGTGGAAAAGAGTAGTGAGCAATCACAAGGCTTTAAGGACTCAACTCTATTATTGGATATTTCTATTAAAATACAGAAGTTACAGAACGGGTGAGGAATCTTAAGGCAAGAAGAGGACTTACCAAGCTCAGTCTGGATATGAACCTGGGTCAGGTCTTGGAACAGAAATCTACTGATTACAATAGAGCATGAGGGCTGGTTGGTACGGGCTCAGCAGAATTTACAGGTTGTTACTCCCCATCACCACGTTGCCATTCAATTACTTCTTTAATTTTATTTACTTTGAGGGAGAAAGGGACAGAGAGCTAGGGAGGGGAAGAGGGGGCGTGGAGAGAGAGAAGCCTAAGCAGGCCCTGCACTGTCAGCACAGAGCCTGATGTGGGGCTTGAACTCCTAACCACCAGATCATGACCTGAGTTGAAATCAAGAGTCAGACACTTACCCGACTGAACCACCCAGGAGCCCCATGCCATTCAGTTATTTCTTAGGAGTCATTTTGACTGTTGCTCTTTGTAAAGCACCAAATAAACAGAGGCATGTGAAGGCTGAATACTGAATTCTCCCAAGGTGTGTGGCATGGGGGATGAATGGCATATCTTACACCATTTGCCTTTTGGTGTCTCTGAGAGCCTGAGGCTCCCTAACTTGGAGTCCCTAGACTAAAGCCCCTAGTCTACAGTGAGCGACTGAACAAAAACCCACATGATAAATGACTGGTGGGCTTTCAAGCCAGCACTTGTGGCGGTCATACCGTCCTGAGGCATTGGGAAGAAAGCAGAGCCCCATAATTACCATTACTGTGTTTTGGTGAAAATTAAAGAGCCCATTTTTTAATGCCAGAATCTCTTGACTTTCTCCATCCTAGGATCAAGAACCTCCAGCTCTAGCTTCAGATCCAAGGTGGTGCAGGAGGGTGTCTTCATTTTCTTTCCTGCTGTAACACATTCCCAAAATTTAGGGGCTTAAAACAACACAAATCTCTTATCTTACAGTTGTGTAGGTTGGAATCCTAACAGATATCACCCGCTTGAAATCAGGGTGTCCGCAAGGCTGTGCTCCTTTCTGGAGGCTCTAGGGGACAATCAGTTCCATTGCCTCTTCTACCTTCTAGAAGCCATACATATTCTTGGCTCATGGCCCCTTTCTCAGAGCCAGCAATACTGTGTCTCTTGGACCTTTCTTCCATAGTCACCTCTGCCTCTGACTCCAGACAAGGAAGGACCTCTGCTTCTAAGGACACATACAATTAGACTGGAACCACTGAGAAGTTCAGGATTAATTTTCCCATCTCAAGGCCCTTAACTTAATCACATCTGCCAAATCCCCTTTGCCAAGTCAGGTAGCACATTCACAGGTGCTGGGAATTGGGACATCTTTTTATGTGTGTGTTTTGGGGGGGGGCATTGTTCTGCCCATCACAGGAGTAAAAAGTGGTGAAGGAGAAGATTCTCAGAGAGTCAGAGGATCCTAGATAAGAAACCAGCTGGAGGGGGCACCTTTTGTGAGACTTCAGGTAGGTGTTATCTTTCCAGGACCCTTCACAATAGTTCAGGCTGGTTTTCCAAAGTCCCCCCTTTTTTAAAAAAATTACCTTCAGTGCTACTACTATCATTCTGGTCCATCCCTTCTCACCTGGATTATATGCTAATCCTTCCTCACTGGTCCCCTTTGGTCCTCCATGCAAATTTGCCCTGCCCCAAGCTGATTCTCCACACAGTAGCCAGAGTTATCCTTAAAAACTCTGTTCTATTATGTCATTTCCCTGTTAAAACATTGTAATACCTTTCTCTCACACTTACACCGAGACCCCCAGGCCCCTCACCATGGCCAACAGAGCCCTACCTGGCATGACGTAGGACTTCTCTCCAATCTGCTCTCACCCTACTGCCCCCCCACCCCCATCACTGGGTTCCAGCAGCGCTGTTTCTTTGTTGTTCCTCCAGCTCCCCAAGCCAGTTCTCACCTTGGCCCCTATGGTGCCCTTTGCCTGGAAGGGGCAACTCATATCTTTTCGTGGTTTGTTCCCACCCTTGTTTCCAGACCTAGATGAAATGTCCCCTCCTTAGAGAATTCTGACCACCCTCGCTCCCTGACCAACCCCTTCCTTCACTCTCTATCCCCGTAACTGAACATATTTTTTTATGTTTCATGTTCTTTACACTACCTGACATTACATTTTTTTTTTTGCCTGTTCTCCTTGTGAATTATCTGTCTCTGCCACCAGAATGCAGAAAGTTCCTGAGGGCAAAGAATTCCCATGAACCAAGAATAGTGCCTTGCATATCAGAGGCACCCAAATATTTGCTGAAAGAATGAATTCAGCACATATCTGTTGTGGACTAATTTTTGTGAAGGACACTATAATATATCTATGAAAGAGACAGACATGGTCTACCCTTTACCTGAGTTTCCCACTGATTTATTGTTTTTTCTGTCCAGAGTCAACTTCTACTGATGACCCAAGGTTATTTTTAATTTCCATTTCCATCTCATGGCTCTCCCCTGTCCTCATTCATTCTTTTATTCATTCATCTAATCAACATGTATTTATTTTGAGCACCTAAGCTAAATCCATAATAGGTCCCTATCCCTGAAATGAGAAGATTATCAGTTAAGGAGGTTACTTTTGCTGGTGGCCATGATGAAAAGCAGATATGCACACTCCCACTATTTTCTCCCTCCTCTAATCCTACCTACCTCCTCCGTTCTCATATAAATTCATTTGCAGACAAAGATGAAAGCATCTTAAAATGGCAATAGAGACTCCCTAGGTAATCAATGGATTTCAGTGATGTAAGAGTCAAGAGACACGATCCTGGCACCAACAATGCAAAGAATGTGCCATGTGGATGGAGTCAGGTTATGGTGTCTCTGAAGACCCAGCTATATGGGGCTAGAAGGCCACCCTGGTTTACCACTGGGCAAGTCAGAAGAGGTGTGCAATCCTAACTTCCAGCCCAGTCTAGGTGGCTGTGCACCAGGCATTGCCCTTCTAATATTTTCCACTCCTTATTCACCATTCTGCTTGCAATTTCTGTTTTTCCTACAGAACACATGCTAAGTAAGTGGCTCTAAACTAGCCTGAACTAATTTCAACCTTGAGCTCACTCTGCTGCCTGTGGCAAATCAGATTGGGGATACTGAGGCATGCCCTGTGTGTACTACAAGATGTGTGGTACATCAGTAGTTTGGGCTCTATGTGGGAAGATGCACATATTTCAATTACTCTTAATAATCAAGACGCATAAGGAGACGCTTTCTATAAACAGATAAACCAAGCAGAAGCTACACAAGGCACACAAATCCTAGTCCTGGTCACTAATTTGTGGGGCAGGGGGAAAGAGCTTGATGTCAGAAACTTTATTTTGAAGTACTCCACAAGAATAATTCTTTCCGGAAACATGTTTGTAATCCAAAGCACTCGTATATCGATCTTGAAATCGAATTTCAAAAACCACTGGCTCAGTTGTGATCATGTGACGTTCAGTGTCACATACTACTCAAATCGCTCATTTATCAAGTTAAACAAAAAAATTATTTGATTTATTTTTGATATATATTGAGAGAGACAGTGCAAGCAGGGGAGGGACAAAGAGAGAGGGAGATACAGAATCCAAAGCAGGCTCCAGGCTCTGAGCTAGCTGTCAGCACAGAGCCCATCATGGGGCTCGAATTCATGAATCCTGAGATTATGACCTGAGCCGAAGTCAGATGCTTAACCGACTGAGCCACCCAGGTGCTCCTCAAGTAATACTTTGTCAGAAATATTTGCTCGTCTTGTGGCATGCTCGCAGAACAAGTTACTCACAATCCAAGGTTTTACTGTACAAGCAATGTAGAAAGTCACAAAGTACTTTACAGGGTATCCGAAATTTGATGCTATATTAGTTCTCATAAGGACTAATAAGGGCTAAGCAAAACCTTATACTTTGAAAGCAGGCTCAGTAATCAGAAAGTAACTAAATACATTTGTTAAATAACACCTTAGCATTTCGAGGTCAGTCTGAACTTTTCCTCTGTCTGCTTTAATGCTTCAGGATGGGGTGAAGTTCCTAAGTCATTCATTCAGGGACACTCACACAGTAAAGAGGAGGCAGAAGAAATAGTTAATGTGTCATGTTCCTCTCTTCCTTTCAGCTCGGTTGGCAGACGTCTCCTGTCTTGGCCAGAGTGCAGAGAGGGGGTCCTGCTTCTCTGCAGGGCTCTGTGTCTCCCAGGACCGCTGGGTGTCACTACTCAGGCAACAGTCTGCGTACCTCTCTTATGGTCCTGCCCTTCAGCCTCTTATAAAGAAAGCACCACGCTGCTGCTTCTAGATCCTTTAGTTACATTCGCACATTTCCTTCACCGAGTAGTCTCGGAGGAGAAGACCTTGGAGGATGTGGGGCAGTCCTTCCGGATGGAAGAGTCTAGACGCCTCTACCTTCCCAGCCATTTGCCTCCTGTGATGACAGTCACATATTGTCATCCACCAAAGAAACCCAGGGCATGGCAGCTTACGTGAACAACCCCATCTACGTGTATTGATTTATCCAGATTTGCTTGTTATGTAAATAAACATAATTTCTAGGATTAAACATAAACTAGTAACACCAAAGCTAGGCTGTCTGGCTTCTATGCTAAGGGGCTATGGAAACTGTGCCTCAACACTTTCCAACCACAGCCACATGAAAAGCCACAGAGTGGAACTGTCTGGAAGACAAGAATATCAGAGAGACTGAGGGACTCTGTGTGGGGGAGGATGTGATCAAGAGACGGGAAACTTTCCTGACCACTTGACTTTATAAATGCTCCTTAATCAGTTTTGCAAAAGACTTGGTAATGACACAGGCATATCAGCAGGCTTCTCTGTGCGCTTTAGGGAATCCAGATATAGGGGTTTTTGCTCTTTTCATCAGAAAACTAATTTCACTACTGACAGCAAATCAAAATGCTACATGGCCCCCTCAATAAATATAAATGACTATACGTTACATACCTCTTACACTTACAAAAACTGAAAATACTCCTACATTTAATCTGATTGTTCTGAGTGGAGACTGGCCTAGCAAAAGGTCCCTCTATAAATGGACAAGAGTTGAAGCTGTGTCAGGCGTCAACCATTTGGTTTTTCCTTTATATTAAATTGAGGCTATATATAGACATGAAGTTATAATGGCACAAAGTGCCTGTTTTCCATAAGCAGTCAGTAGACTCTAAAAATAAGAATTCATTCCTTTCTTTACTGAGAAAGTGCATCCAAGCAGAGGCATTTTTATTTAATATACCAGAGTTAATCAAATCAGCATCGAAATATGTGGCAAATGGCTGAATTCCCCAATATTACCTTATTTTAAGTGGACTAGGAAATACATACTCATGTTTTATCAGTAGAGCACATTATGATCAGGTTGAAACTACTGTATTACAGTTTTTATTGTCTTGGAATGAGTGAACAGAATGTAGAATCTGTCCATGCCACTAAACCGACCTACCACTAAGTCACTGATGCTGACCATGAGGTACCTACCTTCTGAAAAGTCATGCGACTCAAGTTGTTATCTGAGCAAAGGAGAGAACCATTTTATGTTAAGGATCCACAGAGCTGGCCGCCAACGACCAAAGTCACTCCAACCTTAAAAAGAGTATACAAGTTGTTGCAAATAAGTCAGTCTACTTATTGTGGAGATAATTCTTAAAGTTAACTTCCAAAAGCAACAAATTCAATGTTGGTTGGGGTAGACCCTGCTTTTTATCCACAGTAGCAGAATGTCTGGAAGTCTGGAAGGAGAAAAGGACCTTAAGTCAGAGGCCTGGGTTCAAGGCCTTTCTGGTCATTCAGCTTTGATGTAAGTTTGGGTAGACTGCTGTCCTCCGTAACCTGATTTTCCTTAGATTAAAAAAACCTACTAGCGTTGGGCACCTGGGCAGCTCACTCGGGTAAGCGTGTGACTCTTGATTTTGGCTCAGGTCATCATCTCACACTTTGTGATGTTGAGCCCCTCATCCAGGCTCTGCGCTGACAGTGTGGAGCCTGTTTGGGATGTTCTCTCTCTCCTCTCTCTGCCCCTCTCCTGCTCTCACACTCTCTCTTTCTCTCAAAATAAATAAATACGCTTAAAACAAAAACAAAATAACCCTAGCACAACCTAACACTGTCTACCTCGAAAGGCTGTTGTGAGGATCACATGGGATCATTATGTGAAAAGTGCTTTGTAAAGTGAGAAATACTCTAATAAGGCAGGGCACTGGGCCATCCACGCTGGAGTCTGGGTGTTCTGCAGGGAGCTCAGCCTGGATAGAGCTGGGGTGAGGGGTACCGAGAGGGATGCGCTAACTTCTCTGCCTGATAGTTACCTCCTTCAAGCTGTGGAGGCTGAATGCCCTCGGGCTGGACCTGCGCACAGCGCACAGCGGGTGCAGTCAGCCTGTGAACTCCGCCCCCATAGCTTCTGTTACCTTCCTGAGAGCTGACCGAGCCCCAGGGCTTCTCTCTTCTCACTTATGAACGGATCTCTACCGCTGTCGTAAAAATCAAACAGGTAAAAGCTGGTCTCAATTGTGCCAACTTGATGGCTTTATATTGGCAAATCTGGCACATGTTTGGGAAGTTTACCTTTGAGAGCTAATTAGCAGCTGCTTTCCCTTCGCGTCACATTCCTGCACCTGTTCTAAAGCCAGCGCGAGGAGAAGAGGGAGCGGAGAGCAACGGACGTGCCCCCTGATCTTCAGGGCCTCCCTTTGTGACTATCTGTTCCTTAAGCGGAGGTCTTTATAAGAGAAGCCTGTTCCGCTGGTTCAGCATGTGGTGAAGACCCAGGATACAACACTGAGATTATGTTCCCCTTCACGTCTCCGAGGCTTTATGAGACAGTGGGTGAAAACAAAAGAGCCTTAAACAGATTTGATGCATTTTCCTCACTTCAGACAATGTCCATTCCTTACCCGTTATTCTCTAGCCAAGAGCAAAAACATACCAGCTCATTCTTTCTTTGTGGACACTGTGGAATTCAACTTGTATCAAGGTCAGCAGAGTGGATAATATAAAATATTCAGGGACGGGTCTGGTGAAGAACAGGGCTTCCTTTCTTGGTCTTACTCAGTACGTTGATAATTTTAGGAAACTACTACTTTGTTACCCTTTCTTTTTTTAATTTTTAACACTTATTTATTATTGAGAGACAGAGAGAGACAAAGCATGAACAGGGGAGGGGCAGAGAAAGGTGGAGACACAGAATTTTAAGCAGGCTCCAGACTCTGAGCTGTCAGCACAGAGTCCGACACGGGGCTCGAACTCATAACCCGGGAGATCCATGACCTGAGCTGAAGTTGGGATGCTTAACCGACTGAGCCACCTCGGCGCCCCACTTTGTTAACGTTTCAAAATGCATTTTAAACAAGTCATTGTTTTTATTGGACCTCTTTATTCCAAAGTGCAAAAAATTTTTTTTTCTCTGCTTTGTTTATACTAGGCATTTTCCATGAAAGTGATTCACTTAGAGGATTTATTCTGGACACTGTCAATGCCCAACTTACACTGAGAATTTTATGGGGGAAGGTTAACCTTTTGTGGTGGTTCAGTTTAGAATGGTTATTTTGAGTGAAATGGTTTACGTTATAAAGTCTAGACAGTGAGGTTCTACCCAGTGGCCTCAAGTTATTCAACTAAAAACCATGTGACACATAAATTAAAAATCAGCGATGGAATCCTGCTGCATGAACATCACAGCACAGGGTTCAAGGGTAGAGGAAGACGGAGCTAATATAACAAAGTATAAACGGTTTATGCTGTTAATAACGATGACACATCTAGGCATATTCTGATTCTATTACTACCACTCACTAGCTTTGTTACTCTGACAAGTGGCTTTCTCTCTCTGCGCCTCATTCGTAGCTTGTTTTTATGTTTAAAAGAGGGATAGTAATAGTAGCTACCTCTGAAGTTGTCATGAAAATTAAATGAAATAATCGCTGCAAAGTACTTAGCACAGTGTCTGTACTATTGTCAATACTCAGCGAACATGAGCTCTAGTATGATCAGTAATATTCATTTGAGCACATGGATAAATAAAAAAGAAAAAAGAATGAGTACAACAATAAGCAGGTCTACTGTTTACTATATGCTAGGCATTGTCCTAAATATATACAAGCATTATATCTATTAACATATTTCATTCTAATGCCAACTATATAAGGTAGCTATGTTATTACATTATTATCTTCATTGTACAGACAGGGAAAGCAAGGAGCAGAAAGGCAAAGTGACGTGCCCAAGTCTCCATGACGGAGCTAGGATTTGGCCAAGCAATCTGCAGGTACCTCAGTGTTTACTGAAATTAGTTAGCACATTGTTGTGTTTATAATCTTGTTTATTACCTCACTAGTTTCTGTCTTTTAAAATATACAATGGTTGGGGCACCTGAGTGGCTCAGTCCATTAAGCATCTGACTGCGGCTCAGGTCATGAACTCACAGTTTGTGAGTGAGCCCCGTTTCGAGCGGCTCTGTGCTGACAGCTCAGAGCCTAGAGCCTGCTTCAGATTCTGGTCTCCCTCTCCCTCTCTGCCCCTCCCCTACTTTCCCTCTGTCCCTCAAAAATAAACATTAAAAAACTTAAAAATATATATGTAGTGGTTATTTTATAGCAGCCATCAGCTCTCTAATTTATTTACTTATATCTCTCAAAACAAAGGCATCACAAAATGATGATGCAGGGAAATTGGAGTTACGCTGTGTATTATTGATTCACATGTGGGGAACAAAAAGTATGTCATGCCAAATGTGGGCAAAGCAATATACTTTCGGTGTTGGAGAATGAGATCTGGGGTTTAAGGGCCCATTTTTATCTATCTCTAATTTTTCTTATGAGGCATAAATTGATAGGATGCCTGGCTTTATGACAAGGTGGCCCTTTACCTCCTCTTTTTGTTCTGTATATTGAGCTCCAATTCTGTAACCAATGCCCACACAAGAAAACAGAACCCCCTACCTGACACTGGAACTCTTAAAACTCTTGTACAATTTCATCAATATTCCTTTTTTATAGTTTTTTCCCCTTCTTATGTTATAATGATTTCCCCTGTACATTTTTTTTAACTTGTCTTCTAAGCCCAGATGCTTAAATATTGGTTGCCCTGGGTCTTAATGGTTACTCCAGAGTCATGGAATTTTAAATTTGATCTCAGACTTTTAAGATGTGACAGCTTGATTATTTTACAAGGCCCAAACCCTGAATCAAGTCTGTAATTTTAAGAATCGAAACAGTTTTCCCACTGATGTAGACATTTTGAAATGTGTGGTCCACAGCTATTTATGAGTGGTTTACAGCTGTTGTCTCTTTGTGCCCGAGATCACGGAGAGTCCGGGGCTGATGTTCCTGGGACTGCAATTAATTTAGCTCTCATTTGAGACAGCTTTTCCTTCAAATATCAGCTTTTGGCTCTCTTACTGTAGCCTCACGGCATTCAGGCATTCACAGGGCACTTGGACAATTTAGCGATGATCTATAATCCAGGCTTCTAAAATGAGTGACTTATTCAAATGCCAGTGAAACAGAAAATGACTCTTGGATACGAAAAAAAAAAAAAAAGCAAGTGCTAACAACTGAGAAAACAATTACATAAACTAGTGTGAGGGGTAGGTCACTTTAACATAAGGAGATGTGATTAATACAATACTTTTGGGCATCATGATATCTGAGACTCAATGCAACGATTCCTAATGTTGTCATTGAGGAACAAAGGAAGGCTCTTCAGGGCAAACTTACTGGTTTTTTATTGCACTTGGACATGATTTGGGAAGTGTTCCATCAGATTCCATGTTTGATAGGGCCTGACACCCCGTATCCCAAGTGCACTGGAAATCCTATTCCAGTGCTTCTTCTAAGGGAAAAAAAAATCACTGTATCAGCCTTGAGAATGGGATGAACCTACAGTTCACAAAGTAAAATCTGTCACTTTGGGTGAAAAATTGACACATCTTGGGTTTGGGCTTTAACATGCCTCCAATGTGCGGACTTCACTAAAAAGCTCTAGATCTTGACCCTCCTATTGCTTGCATTTGCTTTTAGTCTTTGATCACTTATGCTTCAAGTCCCCTATATTAACATTTTACCCCTTATTTTCCTTATCTATAATATTGTGGTAATAATACCATGGGATCGTTATAAGCATTAAAGTCACTTATATTTGTAAAATGTTAGGATTATGTCAGGCATAGAGAAAACACTGTATAAATGTTTGATTATAAGAATTGTTCCCTGCTTTTCTATTTTGACAAAAAATAATCTGATGAATATATAATTGTATCTGTGTATGTCAGACCATGCAGACCATATGATACTTGAAATCATGGAATCCATTTTTTTTTTTAAGAATGAAACATTTCTGATTTGCAAATTCTGGAGAGCACTGAATTCTGTATTGAAAAGTTGGAGGAGGACAATAAAGAATTGGAAATTTTAGATTTTTGGATATTGGCTGCAGCTTTTTAGGATTCTCTCTGGCCCATGTAAATTGGAAAAGCAGGCGTGAATACTGACAGTGTAAACCTGATGAAAATACGACTCTAAATATGAATGTCTGCTATTATAAATGAAACTAGTGATAATAAAGCTTGAGGAAATAAACATTTAGAAAATAGCAGGTTATTTTCTCTTCCTTAAAAGTCCTGAAATTTAAATTTCACCATGCATGGTCACAGGATAAAACATCTGTTCTAATGGAAAAATAACAAAAAATCCATTTCTGAAAAGCCCCACAGAGAATTTTTCACATGAGTAGATGGAAATATGTATTCCATTTTTAGATAACTACTCGTTCTTGATGTAAAAAAAATTGATGGTTAACAAAACACAAATATCACATTTGCTTCAATCACGAAAGTCTAATAAGCACCAGAGTTGCAAAACCATCATGCTTAATGAATTTCTTCATTTATTCATTCTTTCCTTTTGAGAAGTGAATGACATCCAGGCACTGGGAATGTTGAAATAAAAAAATCAGTCCCTGCTCTTCAGAGTTCACACTTTAGCCAGGAAAGTCAGACACCAACCAATGAAAAGATGATGTTATTAGCTCTGCCATAGAGATAAACCCAGGAGTGACCTGAGAAGGGACAAGCAATCCAGATCAGCAGGATCCGGAAAAGCTCCTAAGAAGAGGTGACATCTGAATGGTGTCTCTGAAGGCACTCTGAGGACAGACAGCCAGGCAGAGGTTCTCTAGGCAAAGAGGAATGATTTGTGCAAAGGCAGAGATGGGTAAAAGTGCATTAATCAACTTCATACACAGCACCTCAGCGTGTTGCCTATATTTCTGTTAGTATGAATCTTACGCCTATTTTTATTGATTTACATGTCGCCCTTGGCAGGCAGTCAACTCTCAGAAATGGGCAGATCCATCTCCGTCCTTCCTATTTTGTCTTGTACTTACAACTTGCCAGCGTAGGTTTGATGCAATGAACAAACGAATTACTGTGAAGTTTACTAAGATCATCTGTGAAATATACACTTCACGAAAACATCCACTGATCCACTCATTGACAAGGGCAACTCCTGGGGTTTTGCAAACATGGCCCCCTTCCTGGGGCAGGGACAAGTCTTTAGTCTTTTCAAAGAATCTCATCCCCAGGACATTTTTGTGGTCATGTGGACAAAGGGTCTGGGAAATGCGCTCTCAGATGGCATGGCTGGAATGAGGAATGGGAACAGTTTTGCCTTCTACACAGTTTCTGGAAAAGGCAAAAAGAGAAAAAAAAAAAAAGTCTGTGGGTCAGCATTCCCAGTGCCTGAGTTGAAAGGTGCTATAAACAGGGACAAGTCTGATAGACCATGTCCACCCCGGCCCCATGCCAAGAATAGCTACAGGGTGGCAGATCAAATCAGCCAGGGCCGGTGAGCTCTGGAGTCCCAGACTCCCCGACTTGGGAGTCCCAACCAGCATTTGTGAAAGTCGCTCTGAAGAGACAGCCATCTTCCCAGGCACAAGCAGGGTCCTGGCCAGGTCCCACGCAGAAGGATGTTCATTTCAGAGCAGAAACAGGGCTCTGCTCCCTTCGGGCAACTTACAAAGGAAGCCTTTAAGTATCTGGAGCTGGGAATTTCTGGAAAGAGGGAGGCCTATCATCTAAACCTGAGCTCTTTTTTATAAAAGGAAGTAAAGCAGAGAACAGCGATTATTTCCATGCCAGTTCTCAGGGGGAATTTCTATAGCCAGAATCCGCTAATGAAGGTTATTAAAGGTAAATGTTCCCTGATCCTCAGGAAGTGGTTTTTCATCCTGGTGCTTTTTAGGCTTTGTCTTCACTTGAATTCTGGGTAGAATAAAGCCCTCCTGGATTCATCCTAATCTAATACTTAAAGTGGGTGATTGGCAGGAGTCTGTTTCTTCTAAATATTGTGGTAATGGAAGAGTCACTCTTGGCTTCGACTCTTCAACCTCACAAATAGAAAAGTACAGTTTTAAGACTAAAACTGGTACAGCTGCTTTTTTTCCTTTTAACAATAAAAAGAATACAATGCAATAAAATGCCACTGTTCCTGTTTTTCTTTTTTCCTTCTTCTTCTAGGGTATTTATTTTTCTTACCTAATTCCGAAGCATGCTGGGAAATCTAACTGCAGCGGAAAGGCAATGTTCTGTAAATCCTTAAGATTAGGGTAGTAGCATGGAGTAATTTCTGATCCGGGATAAACTCCACTAATCAGTTTTCTTACCCCCAGGTACAAAACACAGTAAAGCCAACCAACATTTGAAAGAGCAGAGAACAGGTGTTACAGC
Source organism: Suricata suricatta (assembly GCF_006229205.1). Taxonomy (NCBI): domain Eukaryota; kingdom Metazoa; phylum Chordata; class Mammalia; order Carnivora; family Herpestidae; genus Suricata; species Suricata suricatta. The sequence goes on along the minus strand of NC_043703.1, from coordinate 133,522,438 downwards.
TGCCCGATGAAGTCTTTTTCACACTCAGCAGAGGGTAAAGACTGCGTCTTCTGTATCTCTATGCTAGCCAGAACATCGAGTGTCATAGCATGAGCAAACATAATGCTTACTGAAACGCAAAGGCTGTCTACTTTTGAAGTCTGTGTACGTACATTTGTTCATGCACTGGGGCACATACAGGCTGCTAAACTTATTATTATCCAAGATTAAAAAATATAAATGGAAACTGAACAACTTTGCTTCCAAGAGACCTTCCTCCCACCAACTGCAATGCTAGGTGAGATGTATCTGTTTCATTTTCATGCCCTTCTTTGTTTGATTTGGTCTAGTACCAAAAGAAAACTATGTGACAGCTTTGAGGGGAGCAGGGAGGTCCTGTTCTTGCTGCAATCAGTTACCGGGAATTTATTTATTTTTAAAAATTTTAATATTTATTTATTTATTTTGAGAGAAGACAGGGAGCATGAGCAGGGTAGGGACAGAAGAGCAGGAGAGACAATTTCAAGCAGGCTCCAAACTGCCAGCACAGAGCTGGACGCGGGGCTCGAACTCAGACTGCAAGATTGTGACCTGAGCTGAAACCCAGAGTAGGATGCTTAACAGACTGAGCTTCCCAGGAGCCCCTACCAGGAATTTTAAAAAGGAACATCCTCTTCCCTGTGTTCAGTCCTGCCTAGTAATAAAGAACAGCTATTAAAAGTATCCAAACATTGGCTGCAAAGGGAGTCTGACCTCTGAGCCAGTTTAAACCCAAACAGATGCAAACATCTTTCCCCCATCCCTGACTATGTCCCTCCCCCACCGGAATATTGAAAACCCTAGAGTTAGCCTTATGATTATTTATTTTTTGTCGATGCAGAGATGGCCTGAACATATTCTTGATGCATCCTGTCTCACGAAAGCTTCTTCTTGGAAGAATCTTACTTTCTTACTTTCATTAGTGTTCTCTCTCACTCACTCATTCTCAAGACAGCCTGGATTCTTTATTAAGCCACTAGTTTTGCTTTATTAAGTTAAATATTCTACCAGATCAAGACAATTTAGGAGCGATTGAGGTTGGAACATGATGGTAAAAAACAAAACAAAACAAAAAAACTGGTCCATTCAATGAAAACAAAAGAAACTCCAAAACCTTTGAACACTTTTCCTTTTCTTCCCCCAGAAGAAGCAGGAGGGTGTCTCATCCAGTTGTACTGGTGTCAAAGGACCTGGATGCTCGTATTATCTTTGAGTTTTTTGATAAACCCGAAGAACAAGCAAAACAAATGGCAAAACAGTGGATCTCTGACAGGCAATGACATACAAGAGAATCTTGAAAAGCTATTCAGAGTAGTAAGTTATCTGGAGAGTGTTATATGGCTCATCAGGGACCACTTTAAAGGTATTTGTTCAGAACCTACCGCTCAAAGACACGTTCACCAGAGCCATCAGCTGCCAATTACACGGAGGAAGAATTTACATCATCCCAAGGAGTCTTCACGACTGCCCTTTCCCAAATCACGAAAGAAAACAAAGACCAAGCACAAAGAGCCCGAGTGGGTGCTGCTTCATTATCTCTTGCACCCAAGCCCTTGAAAGCATCAAAGCAGAGCTCTTTTTCAGAGCTACACTTCAGCTCTCCTTTCGGCCACACACAAAAGGACTCCATCTCTGGAAGAATCTGAATGTCCCACTATATCCTTAAATAGCCTTCCCGGCAATAGACACAGAAGATGGGATAGAGTTAGACTTTCACTGACAAGGAAGGTTTTGCGACTAGAGAGTTACAATGAGGCAGAAGGAAAATAATTGGAACAGTCAGTGGTTTGGCATATTTATCCATCCCCTCCCCCACATTGTTTTTTCCTGAAAAGCAAAGCTGTATGGCCATTCACCCCGGGGATTCTGGCCGAGTCCAGGAAAAGTAGACTTGTAATCGTTCATGTAATTCTAGTGGTTTACGAGGAGCAGTGGTCTTGCCCGTATTACAGACAGCCTCTGCAAACATGTATACCCCAGATGCGCAGGAGGTTAATTTTGAAAACACGTTTTTATATGTATAAAGCCCTGCACATGATTCTTGTTTCCATTTCTTCTGAAGCATTCAAACTTTCAATTAAAGAGTTATTTATTACTTGTATATATTATAACTATATATATAAACTTTTTTTTTTTCAATTGAAAGTCTTGGCTGAACATTAATGAAGGGAAAGTCTGAGTTCTCAGGCAGCTGGGCTGAATTACCAGTCTAATAAACTTTGTATCACACAACTTGATACTGGTGTCTCTACCCACTGATGACATTCTGTCTACTTCTGAGCTACAACGTACAAGAATGTTCACACATAGTCCATTGAGAACCATCCTTAAAGTAACTTTCAGTGACCTGTCCCGGAGCTCGCTGTAGAGGATAAGAGGATAATTCTATTTATTTATTTACTTTGAGAGAGAGAGAGAGAGAGAGAGAGAGAGAGCGAGCGAGCATGAGCGGTAAAGGGGCAGAAAGAGACGGAGACAGATTCCAGACGAGATCGGGCGTGTTCAGGGTGGTATGGCCGTAGACAAGACGGAGACAGATTCCAAAGCAGGCTCTAGGCTGCAGGCTGTCAGCACAGAGCCCGATGCAGGGCTCCAACTCAAGAACTGCGAGATCGTGACCTGAGCCAAAACCAGACGTTCAACCGACTGAGCCACCCAGGCACCACTGTAGAGGATCATTCTATTCCTGATTCTCTCAGCCAACCAGGCAGGGGAAAGGTCACGTGTTGGCGAGCCTGTGAGTACGTGGACAAGGACAAGGGGCCTCCAGCTCCGGCTCATTACACCAGGACACGGAAATGGCGCTGGAGTGAAACTCAGGGAGGAGGAGCAGAGATGGAGGCTGCAGGATGGGAAACTAAACTGGGGGCTCTGCAGGGTGTGATGACGAAGAGCCATCCTGGCAAGTGGGAGGATACAAGTTTGTCTCCTCTCCTCCCACCTGCTCTACATTCACTCCTTGTGTGACTCTGAGCCAGGCACTTTCTCCTTCTACATAAAGACGTTCAGTGGTAAGTGGCAAGTCAACACTGCTGCTGACGTCTTTAGCTCCTGGCTGGTGCCAGAGGGCAGAGAGGAAGGATGGATGGAAACAGAAGGCACTTTCCCTTGGCTTCGCTGCTCATCACTCTGCCTCGCCCAGCCCCACACCTGGTTATTGTTCCTGCAGGGATGCTGGAAAGGCAAGGAATGCACACCAGGTTACTAAACCCCAGTAAGTGGTGGCCTGAAGCAACAAGGGAGAGAAGAAGCGGATTTTAGTGTGAAAGCGCTGCCTGATCTTCCGGCTTAGAAACCACTTCTGCTTTCCCCTCCGCTGTCCCCAGCCGCACTGCTCCCTGTAGACTCCGCAAACCATATGTGGTGCTTAAGGCAAGGTGGTCTGTTCTGGTAGTAAAATGGCCACGGAGACTGGATTCATGACAGCGTTTCCACCAATTTTCATTTAAAAAGCAAAAAGAGGCACTCCTGGAGGACTATTCCTAGGGCTTCACACGCGAAATGAACTTCTCATCTGCTTTGTTTTTATTTAACAGAGTCACATTTTAGCAAAGTTAAATCATTCGTCATTAAAACATCTGACAGAGAGGAAAGGGTTTTAAAAATAGCCCTCCAAGGGAATGTCCTTTCAGATGAAGAAAAACAGAAATGGCAGCGGTGCACTGGGGAAGTTCTGGCTTCAGTGTGGGTCCTGAGTAGATAGACATTCTGGTTCTCCAGGACTTCGGCCAAGGTCTCCCCCACCTCCTGCCTCCTGACCTCCACTCCTACTTCAGCTCAAACACTGACGCTGAGGAGGACTTCAAAGTGAATATAACTCCTGTGTGTGCAGAAGAGGATCAATTATGCCTACCCCTTCGGATGCTACGTTGAACAAATCCATGTTGGTAGCCTGAAATCATCCATGGTGGGAGTATTTATATCCTGGGAATAGACAACTTCCACAAATGAGGACTCTTCTTTGGAGGGGACAGTCTACCACCACACCAGTCGGGCAAAGCAAACAACTACATTTCTTCCCCAGAGAAACTCAAAAAGGACTTCACTTCTAACATATCTCTGCCAGGGGAACCTGGGTGGCTCAGTTGATTGAGCATCCAACTTTGGCTCAAGTCATGATCTCATGATACATGAGTTTGAGCCCCGCATTGGGCTCCGTGTGGACAGCTCAGAGCCTGGAGCCTGCTTCGGATTCTGTGTCTCCCTCTTTCTTTGCCTCTCCCCTACCTGCATTCTGTCTCTGTCTCTCTATGTCAAAAATAAATAAACATTAAAAAAAATTAAGGGGCGCCTACGTGGCTCAGTCGGTTAAGCCTCTGACTTTGGCTCAGGTCAGATCTCACATTCGTGGGTTCGAGCCCCCGGTCAGGCTCTGTGCAGACAGCTAGCTCAGAGCCTGGAGCCTGCTTCCGGTTCTGTGTCTCCTTCTCTCTCTGTCCCTCCCCCTCTCATGCTCTGTCTCTCTCTGTATCAAAAATAAATAAAACATTGAAAAAAATTTTTAAAAATTAAAATATCTTGGCTAGATGACCCTGTAATTTGACTTAGAATATTATCACATGTTCTATAAAAACATAGTTTAAGAGTTAAATTTAATGCTCAAGTATATTATTTTTTTTCACTCAAATGTGTTATAAAATCACAAGAGATATCATTTTTTCTCCTTTGGGAAAAGAAAAAAGAAGCAAGTAGCTTAACCAAACTATACTGTTTCAAAGAATAACTTTACAGAGTCTGATAAAAATGTTACGTTATTTGGAATACCGTTTCTAGTTATAAAATTTATGAGTATTGCTTGTGTTACAATGCAAAGGGCAAAATTGTTCTTTTTTAAGTTACAAATATAATTTCACAATTGGGGAGGTGAGGGAAGCCCAAAGGGCCTCTAACAAATTTTGTACCTGTGTGCTTCAAAGCCCTGTTTTACTTGTAGTCTAGCTGCAGTAGGGAGCTACTCTGTCCAGAGTGGGGTGGAAGGCAAACTTATTTTGGTCAGTAGCTAGCTGGACCTACAAGTAGTCTTGAGTAAGTATTCTCTTAGAGAAATAAGAGATCCTGAATAGTGAATGTGGGACAAGGTAAGGGCCCCTGGAGGAACCCGAGGGAGGGAGCATTTTTGCCCATGATTCAGTCGCAGTGTACAGACTAGACAGCTGGCTGCACTAAATCAAGGACTCTATGTCTTCTCACTGCTGTGCCCTGGTGGCATCTGGATCATATTAGATCAAATATCCATTAAATGAATGAGGACTTTGGTATGAAAGTTAAAAAATCACTGGTTTTTCAAATTTTTTCTGTGTTTTTATCTTAGTTTAGAATATAGGCGAGATATCACCATTTTGGGCAAATTCTATGTCTTCTCTTTGACAGATACGTAACATCAATTTTCACCAGGTGTGGAGAGAACATCGGCTTTTAAACTTCTGTCCTTTGCACACTGATTACTTCTTCCCTTCTGATAGATGAGGAAGCCAAGCTAATGAATTGTCAAAGAGAAAGACCATGGCAGAGTCAGGGCGACATTTGTAATAATGTATTTCCTGGGATATCTTGCTGCTTTCTCATATCCAGGTTCACTGTCCTATGAGGTTTTGTTAGATGCTCAAAAATAAAAGAATTACAGCGAAGGGACATTGCATCTCTAAAAAACAACAATGCATCTTTTAAAAACCAGAAAACAAAGCATATTTTAGTTGCCGTAGGTAATTTTCTGTTTTAGTCATCAGGATTTGAAGGACTCCAAAGATCCCATTACTATGTTCTATAATAAGCAATGACTTTCCCTCCATCTTCACAGATATTCTAAAGTGATTCATATCAGTACCTCTCTTCACCTTTGATACACAGCTGTTAAATAACAAAAATGAAACCAAACATGTCTCAAGCAACCTGCTTACACTATATAATTGACTTCCCTGACAACTTTAATATTTTCCTTATCATTTGTGCCCATAATTGAAAGGTATAACAACTGGGCATATTTTCTAGACAGAAAATTTCAATATAATATAGGGGCAGGCAAAGTTTATGCCAACTCAACATCTGTGTTTTTTATTATAAGAAGTGCTTTCTCTAACAAACTTGCCAGCCTACAATGTAAAGCCATAAATGAAACAAAGAGAAGTCCAGAGTGTTAAAATGAATGGTCTCGAGAGTTTATTATTTCATGGCTTTATAGCTGAGTGCCTTACTGTGTTTAACAAATTTTTAAAAATGAAAACAAAGTCTGTCCATTAGCAATAAGGAGGTTAGTTTCCCTGCTGATGTTCTGGAAGTTACTGGGATCCCAAACTAAGAGTCCCTTGATAAAACTAGGGTTCCACTGTCACAATACGACCCACTTCCATTGATAGAGGAGTCACTGGGGTATTTCTTCAAAGAGGCAGGAAAGTGGGGTACACTTCTAAAAATGGCACAATGGGGATTTGCGTTTTGGAGTGGCCTCCTGGTGATTCTGCCCGCCTGTCACTTCAGAGCAGTGTTACTTCAGTTACCTTTGAAAGAACCACATGACCTCAAATATGTAAAGAGCAACTTTCCATATCCTTCAAAAAGCCCTTTGTTAGTTTACATTAAAGTATTGCTCCACTGGACCTTTCTATTAATGTAAATTTCTTATCCTGTCTTCATAAAATAAGCTAAAATGGATTCACTCTCAATTTTTACTGTGAATTTGAGGTCATAGGGAGTCACAACAATACACTGATTACTGGGAAAGGTCCCATGACCTCTATCACCACTTGCCAACTCACTCTTAAAATCTTACAAGTTGCAAATCGTTAAAAACACCGGTACATCCAATATACATCAAAGCTCTAATATCACCTCTGGCAACACATGGTTAGCGGCTTCATGATATTATTTTTAGTCTTTACTGTACTTGTGAGTTAAATACGAACTACATAAATAGTTTTACGTATGAAATGGTGGAAAACAACCAAGAAAAGAGGGAGGAAAAACTAAGCATGAAACCAATACACAGAGTTTTCTCTTTCTGTGACACATGTGCTCTCATCAAGGCAGTGACCAAAGAAAATACATTGTTTCAGGACTTTTCTACCATGACACTAACACACACCGGTGGAGACTTCAAATGCCACCTACTGACAAGTCACACTATTGACCCATCCTCTCTCTCATTGTTATTTTCCTTGCATCGTAATGTGCTGGCCTTTGGAGAGGGAGGCAATAAAAGCACCAAAGAACGAGGGGATGTCATGTGGGGCTTTAGGCTTTGTCTCCAGTGTCTCAGTTGGATTTGGAATCATGCTCCTGTGGAACAGCTGTTTCCAGAGACACCCCTCTAGACACATACCTGGTCACTTGCCATGGTTAACATATTATTCGTTACGGGGGTCAATGCATCCAATGAAAGTTCATTTCAGAATATAATATGGTATGGATTGAAGACCTAATAGAAGTGTACCCAAAGGGGTGATTGGGGTCTTTTAAGTCAATAAAACCTTGGAAGCCTTCTGTAAATTGACTTCAAAAAATAATGGCTCCCTTCTCAACACACCACTGTAGTTTTTGATTTGTCTTTTGCTAAGTCATTCTGAGAAAAAGGCCAGGCCAGGGTATTTTAGACCTTGAATAGTGTCACCAAGGGATACAAAGAATGTTCTATTATCTTGTTTATTGTCTTACCAAACTTAGTAATACAAGCTTCTCTTGCTTCGTCTAGTGGATTTTCCACAGATATGAAAGCCTCACAAAAACAGGGAACATGTCTGCTATCATATAGTAGGAGCTAAGAAAATATCTGCCATATACAAGATTTTTAACAAATAATTGAATGAATAAAGTTTCTGGAAAAAAATGGCAGGATTAATTGTGGATTTTAAGTAAAGTTGTCCTGGTGTCTCCGTGTTCAGTGAAGGAAACTTTAAATGAGGAGTTTAGAGCTTGTACACAAATCAGTGCAAGTTTCAATAACACAAATTTAAAAATCCCATTTTTCTCCATAGAAAAATGTCCTCTAGGTGAAATTTACACACTTCTCTCTTCCCTTAATATCAGAGACTTTTTAATATCTAGCTTTATAGGGCTTTAGAAGTACAAGAAAAATCAAAGTATTGATGCTATGTGAAGGGTAGAGAAAGCAATTCTTTTAAGCTGTTGACCTAGTTTCTTTCTCTCTGGTTTCTTTAAGGCAATTGAAAAGTCCTCACCTGGGTACAATTTGAGGGTAGTTTTTCCACTGCTGTCCAGTCAGAAGCATATAGATAGAATAGCTTTTATAGACTTATCTGTTACATTCACTTACATAATTTTCTGTCTTCAGGAAGAAAAAATGGTCAAACTCTTGACGTTACTGAATCCATGATAAAACAAGGTATCCAGACGTTACTTTAGAAACAGTTGTGATTGGTACAGAGTTCAAGGCACTGTCGATTATTATATAACGGTTTATGTGTCAGGTTTGCTAACTTCTGTGCATAGAAAGGATTGAGGCTAACAGAATCCATGGCAGCCTATTTAATGTTTTAAGTAAAGCACTGAGTAAAGCTGTGAGAGACACCGACCAGAATGTGCTACCATTCACCTAAAACTGCAATGAGACCTTTAGGGTCAAAATTAACAGAGATTATTTATGCATGCCCTTTAATCCAGGAATTCCACTTCAAAGAGTTTATTTTACAGATTGTTTCACAGGTATGTAAACATTCTTTATGTACCATTTTTGTTTAAAAGATAAAAACCCAAGGAGGCACCTGGGTGGCTCAGTTGGTGAAGCATCTGACTCAATTTCGACTAAGGTCATGATCCCAGGGTTGTTTTAACTTATTAAAGAAATGGGAAAACTTTTTATCCTGGTATTTGTTATATTTATTTAGCATTATGTTTTGAAATCTGTCTATAAAATGAATGCTGGAAGGCAATATTACAACAACCCAGTACAAGATTTTAATCACAAGAAGGAAATGCCGTGCAAGTAACACCCAGATAAAACTGAGGGCTGATGGGGGAGGGGAAAATGAGCAATGGGAATTAAGGAGGGCACTTGTTGGGATGAGCACTGGGTGTTATACGTAAGTGATGAATCACTGGATTCTACTCCTGAAACCAAGACTATGATGTATGTTAACTAACTGGTGAAGAAAGAAAGAAAGAAAGAAAGAAAGAGAGAGAGAGAGAGAGAGAGAGAGAGAGAGAGAGAGAAAGAAAGAGAGAGAGAGAGAGAGAGAGAAAGGAAGACCTGTGAATCATGACATGTTGATATGGAATTTTGATTAGTCTTATATAGCAATAATGTGATCAAAATACTATTAACCCTTGAAGTTAAATTCAATAAGCTCCTGTGAATACAAGTCATTTACCATCAGTCCACCCACTATGTGCATTTAGAATATATTGCGTCTGGAGACACAGCTACAGTAAGAAAGACGTAATGGCAGATCCTCGCTCTTGTGAGGTGATGGAGGAAAGGCAGAGGATGTGCCTGCTGGTGGTGAAGATAAAATGGCAGTGTCCAAGCACCATACTGAGAATTTGGGAAGTGCCTTTACTGCCTGTGGAACTACTCACTGCTCTTGGGTTTTGCCTGGAAAAATCTAATCTTATACTCAGTTTTACAAAGAAAGGAAGAACAGGCCTCAATCCACTCTCCTTAATCCATTTAGTCAGATTTGATTTGCATTGTACATTAGTACTCATTCCATGACAACTGAAGAATATTCAAACTGATTCCAGAAAAAATAGTATGCCAGAAAGTGCTTTAGGTATTTTTTCCTTAACTGAGAGAGCCCAAGGGCAGAATGAGTAGGTCACAAAATTTCTAGGAATGACATCTTGTTGAGAGCAACCTGAAATATGCAGTTGCTATAGTCTAACTCCTAAGAGACACTTCCAGTTATTTAAAGAGCGAGAGTTAAGATAACACCAGCCAAGCAATAGCAGTAAACTGATTTTTTTTTTAATGAATAGGTATGCCTCTTTTAGGAGATCTATTAAACTTCCAATTAAAATGAGAGTTTTTTTTACCTTCTGTAGCTATAAGAAACACTTACCTATTTTCTCCTACTCACCACATGGGCGGGAAAAGCTAGTTGTTGGTTTCTTCAAACTCTCCACTAAGTGATCTTTCATAAATAGACATTTGAAATTGGACCTGAATGCTAACCTGCATGTTTTCTATACACGAATGCATGCTAATGAATGAAACTCTAGAAGTATAGCTACTAGGTGCCTAAAATGTCCACCATTTCTCCTGCAAGTGTGTTGAACCAAAATACTGAATAGAAAAGATTCACTATCTAATGTACAAATTTCAAATTGTTCCTTTAAGGCAGTAATAAACCCACCCCTGGATATATATTCATAGTACAGTTTCCTAAATTTTAATGATTTTTTTTTATTTGTCTTTTTACCAAATAAAATAAAGACAGAACTCTGCTAAAAATATTCCCTGGAAATAAAGTAGCTAAGTCGTTTTAATTAAATGTATTTATCATCAAGCTAGATGGCTCCATGTAGTATTTTGTATTTATTCCTGTCACTTCTCCTTATTTTATTTTTAACTCATTTTCCACCCTGTGAGGATTGTTAATGCTGAAATTGTCACAGAGAGTTTTTGCTCTCTTTCTTTTATGTCATCATCGAGTTCATTAACCACTCAGCATTTTTACTCAAGTTAAGTGACAAAGCAGTGGTCGGACCTCTCTGGGGACTCTCCTATGCCTCTCCATTTGAGGCTCCCTTTAGGCCAGGCTGACACCAAGCATCACACTTTGGTATGGTTGTTTATTTATAGTTCCATAACCTGGCCCTCCTTGATCTCAGAGTTCTTTGTGTTGGTCTCATGACTATAATGAAAGCTTTTCTTAAATGTTTTGCTGAACTAAAAGCGCATACTACACATGGTCTTCTCCTGGTCTTACCATTAGGAACTAGGTCAAAGGCATAGAAATAGCAAGTGGCTTCCTTGATGTTGCAAGTGGCAGACATTATGTCCTACGCATCTCTGAATTCCCAGTTTCAGACCCAGTGACTACCTGACATTAAATATAGGTTAAATAATTTTTTTTATGGGGGGAATCTCAGATTTTTAAAGAACTTGCTTTGTGGTCCTAACTATCCCATCTTCACACCTCTTAGTTTCTAAGAATCTGGTCCTAACTCTGATGAAAAATTCTAAAATCTGTGTCAGATATATGACTCTACCTAGATTGAGAATTCTTTAACATGTAACAAAGTGGAATGAGGACCTATTTCCCTAGCCCTACACATTTTTCGAAAAGAAATTTAAAAAATATATTTATAGCTTGTCAATACATAGCAAGATAACAGCAACTATGTTTAATATCCACATGTCTAAAGCAAATATTTAATCACATGTCTAAAGACTCAACATGGTGCCAATCATTTGTAAGCTTGGAAAAATAACGCAGTCTGATCTTTCTTCCAGCTATTTAACATATGTAAATATGAACTTAGAAACCCTAAAACACTTTACTGGAAGTGTGATAATCTTAGCATTATATTGGAGTAGATTGATAATTTCAGGGAATTAGTGAACCCTTAATGACTCACCTTCAATTCATCCTTTAAAGAGGAGGGACTACTATTTAATATGTTAAAATGAAGAATTCTGGTCACAACTAAGATATGATTTTAAGTATGAGCTTCATACAGCCTGGGTGAATTGTAAAATCCATATTCTACAAATCCCTAGTGTCTGTTTACTATGGCTAATTAGTGAGTGGGTGATAGAAATAGAGAACACACCCCAATTACAAATTGGCTACTCTGTCCAGTAAATTGCTTCCACCCGACTCCTACTGGGAATCATGCTCACTTCCCGGCTATTTGCTGCCTTCCTGTAAATGATTTGGTTATAGGTTTGGAAAACTTGATATATACTTTGTTTCCAGCAACTTTAGTTTAAGTGGCTTTATGAATGAAATCTACTGTTTTAATTAAAAAGAGAGCTTTCTAAGGGATGGAGGGGTGAGGCATATGGGGAATGGATGGAAGTATTAATTTCAGGGGGAAAAAACTACACACAGACAATATTCACCAACATTTTGCTGTCCCTCAAGCTGATAAACTAGTTTAATATTTTTAGGATAGTTCCAGAGAAATCCTGACATTTACTCTATTTTGAAAGAAGTTAAAAAGCTATGGTGTCAACATTGTGGTCAGCATTAACTTGTAAAATGGTAGTAACTTACACACTCCAGGACACTCTGGTAAGGATCCTGTGGAGAAGGCACAGGAAAGCAGACTGAAAACTATAAAAGTTTCTGTGAATATTAATTATAATTGCAGAGTATTATTATTGATGGTGAGATATAATAGATGATCATTTATTTAGAATTTAAAAATGTGTATGTAGACAACTTAGACTAAATGGTTTAGATGTTTACAGGTACTATTCAGTTGGTCCAGACCTTGCCCTGGGCTCATCCTTCCTGCCCCCCCTCCCCCCACCACCCTGCCCTGAGCACATACAGGGAGTAAGAAGAGTGGCCATGAACCTGGATCCACTTGGTACAGATGTATAGGCTATTCACAGAGTAGCAAAAAACAAAGTTCCAGACTCATTTCTTCAGCAAGGCTGCTACTTGGGCACCTCTTCCCCGGTGACCTGGATTTGGGGCTGGTGGCCATTACACAGCCCAGCTTTCTGGGCAGCAGAGCCATGTGAGGTGGCTGTATAGCACCTGGCCGCTAACATTTCTATGGCTCGGTGTCACAAACAATTTGTTTCTACATCTTGTGCCATCAGGAGCCCAGGAAAGATGTCCATACTCATTATCCATGAAAGGAGTTGATTGCCTAAGTGATTTGCCTGCTTCCCACAGAGTGGGGGAAAACTATTAAAGGCACTTTTAGCCATAAGATTGCACTGTCAGCAGCCAGGCTCTCCCTCTTTCTTCCTCTTTCTCACCCTCATTCTCTAATAGAAATTGTAGATCAACTCATTCCCTGCTCAAATTGCTTATCTGGGGTCAAGAGCCCTGGGACATCTATGAATCCTGTCCTGAAAGTGGATGTGACAGGAAGAAGGGGAGGGACATGTAAGAAAGTTAGGAGTGCTGGCTCACTGCTCAGGAAGGGGTGCTGAGAGGTGGTTAGGGAACACAGGGCCTGTGAGGGTGATGATCTAGGGAACTGGAGGACCCGCGTCTCACCTCCATCCTCCCTCACCTTCAGTTCCATTATTTTCTCCCACAAGAGCTTCCCATCTGTCTCTGCAGAAACACCCTCTGATGTGGAAATGCAGTTGGGTGGAAGGGGGTTTTAGCATGGTAAGCCTCAGGCCATATTCCATGCTCATGAGAAAAATAGCTCGATTGACTTGCCAAGGAGCAGATCTTTCTTCATACTGGTCCATTTGGAGCAGTGGGGACGAAGCAGTGGCAAAATCTCCAGAAAAATCTCCCTGTGACAATCCGGAGACTCCTGAACTCCTGAAACCCCTGCATACATACATTACTTCCATCACAATCCTGACCTTGGGAAAGAAATGAGCACATAGCACTAGTACTTCTAAAGGGAAAAGACATAACACCAGCTACTTGCTTTGGTGACAAACATCAAACACAAGCATAGTTTTAAATTACCCATGCACCAACTGCTCTCTCAGTAAAATCTAGGACACTTAAGTTCCTCTAGCAAATGCCAGATGTGTGTTGAATACGACCTCATTTTGTCCTCACAGCAGTCCTACGAGGTCATTATTATTATTGTACCCATTTTACACATGACAAAACAGGTTTTGAGAAGTCACGTAACTAATAGAGAATCATGCACTTAGTAAAATGTGGAGCCAGGATCTCCATCTAGCCCTGAATGATTCCAAACCCTTTATGTTTCATCGCATTAGAAAGTTGGTTGCTTGAAATCTAGAATGTTCTATTCTACAGAAAAGACAGTGTGCATTTCCTACTTGTTTCCTAGGCTGGCTCGTGATAGAGTATTGTTTCAGCACCTCAGAATAAGGCTGCAACAAGAGATACACAGGAACACAGGAGACTAGAATTAGTCTCTATCCTATTATACCCCTGGGTGAAGGAATTTTCTGAAGTTCAAACCTGAGACATGAGCTGGGAGGTGCAGCCCCCCAAGCTTTGAAATTGCCATATCCTAGAAATTCAGCTCAAACTTCCAACTAGAAACCCAGCCATCCTGATCTTGAATAGGGACTGGGGTATTAGGACAAGTGAAAGCTATCTAGAAGCCCAGTGGGCTGAGTAGCCCACCCAGGGAGAGGCTGAAGACAGCACCTTCTAAGAACTTACACCAGCTCCAGCAGTGCTCATTCTTTCTTTTGTCTTATAGAGAACCTTTTGCTTTGTTGATCTTAAAAAGCCATATGGAGAAGTATTTAACCAAACATGTAGACCAAAGAACTGAAAAGGGGTTTCCAACACATGTCTCACACTGGTGGGTTAAGGCAACTCAATTCATATTCAGGAAAAATCAATATTTAATCATTCTTTTGGAGAACAGTTTTTCAAGGCAAAGAGAAATAGGAAAATGTGATTAGGCACTACAATTCTGTAGGAACAGAGGGAGGAAGAGCGGTTAAGTGAGTTCCCACCCTGGGAGTCAGTGGTCTGGCTCTGCGTCCCGCCTCTTGCACGAACGAGCCCCATGACCCCGCACAATAACAACAATAAAAATAGTGATAACCTTTGTTCCTTGAATTCTATATGTTGAGATTTGCTTGGTGCTTTATATGTATTGTTTTATTTAGAATTTAGAACCACCCTATAAACTAGCTGCTGTAAGTCCTCTCTTAGAGATTAAGAAACTGTATCTGGAGGAGTTGGTAAAACTGGCCCACGGTCACAAAACTAGTTAGTGGGGAAGCTGGTACTAGAACATAATGAATCGAACACTCAGATTCATGGCCTCTAGGCTACTCTGTCCTTCAATGTCTCCATTTTCTTTTCCATAAAATTCTGAACTTGGGCCACAGGATCCGAAAGCTTGCCAGCCTAGCTCTGGGAGTCCACGGAGTTCTAAACATCTGAAAGAGGCAAAGCCAATAAGACATTTTCAAATTTTTTCCTCGTTACAGACCGTAAGCACTAGCAAAGAGAACCAAATCTCTGTAGTGTGACTATACTCTGCAAGCATCTGATTTATTTTGGACAAGTGGCTGTTTGCAGAGGTACAATTCTCAGCTGATGACATGATGCTATGTTCATTCAGTTTAAAAACTCTGCACTGTTCCAGGTTTTATACCTCCAACTCCCACTCCCATTTGCAGGAAACACGCTCCACACTTTTGGAGTCTAATCAATGGCCAGAGTTTTCATCAGACCAGCATTGGGTGGGGCAAGTGGAAGGAGGAGATACTGTTTGGGCACCCACTGATATCTTTTGTGAGCAGAGAGCCCTGACTTCTGGCAAGTGTGACCCACACCAGAGTCACACTAACTTGACTTTGCTTTTCTTGGATCATCTTAAGTTTAGGGGACTCCTAGGTGTCTGGTAACCTAAGTTCCTGTGTGCTCCTGAAGGTACTGGCAGAAGAGAAAAGCATATACAGCAATAGTTACAATCTGAATAGAAGTTATGGCCACAGCTCAGAAGTACAATTTGCCAGTAAAACACACTCAGAGGGATCACTGGTGAATCCCCAGAAGAGGAAGCAACTTGTCTCCTTGGCAACAAGAAGGGATTCCGGGTTTTGCAGACTTCGTGTTCGAGTCTGAGATAAGTCTGACGCATAGACAATTGCTGTAGATAATCTGGAGGAGGAAAAGGAAGACCCTTACTCTGCTGAAGTCCTAAAAAAGTCCCTTACTCTACTAAGGTACATGGGTCTTCAGCCAGCCATAGTCTTGGAAGTTGGCAATTTTCTTTCATCTTCCAGAGCAGGTAAAATGTCTAGGTGATGGGTAGGCTGTAACAGAAGCTCTGAACAACAAGATGTCATTTACCAAGAGAGCTTGGTTAAGTCAACATCTCCTTAAAAAAGGGTTCCAGTGGCTTGTGAACAGACAATATCAAACTCTTTTAACATCTGTCATACGCTTTAATAATGTCACAATGTTCCAAAACAATGGTTGTATTTTGATCACAGGCATATACAAAAAGGCTGCTGGGAAACCTGACAAATGCTACCGGAATGAGATTTCCTTCGTCTAGTTCATATTTGCCCTTTCGCTCAGATTTTTAGTCCACTTGATTCTTCGTGAAGGAAATAAGGAGGATGTTGGAATAGCAATTTCCAATATCCAGATTCCAGACATATCAGCCTGCTACAGACAGAACTCAGATCCAAGGCATTCCTGGAAGCCCCATGTTAATTACCGCATTATCAGGTCCTGGAGGGACTGTGAGCTATTGTATAAGGATTCTGAGTAACTCGATTCCCCGAATGAACTCGAGCCACCCAGACAATGGAATGAACAGCCTGTAGCCAGTCTGGGCCGCTGCCTCTCACCCCCGCAGTCTCAGAGCCTTGGCCTCTCCCGGGTTTGGCACATGGCCTGTCCTTTCCCACCTTCAGTCTCCTTGGCGCTGCTTGGCAGTATTTCTCTTCCACATGGACCGCCCAGAGTCTTGTCCCACCCCTTTCCTTGACCTAGCCACTGCCATTTGTGACGCACTGTCGTCTCGTTCACTATCACTATTGGTATTGCATTGTTTCTCATGGGTTACCAGCTATCACTCCATCCCCAATTCCAACTGTATTATGGGCTGCACCCATGCTCACCTAAACCTTGTGCTACACAGATAAATCCAGGTGCAATTCCCATGCTCACTGCCACCAGGTGAACTTGGACCATTGCTTCTGAGCATCTTCAGCCTATCCAACCCACCTGTGTAACTGTAAAACTCTTTTGGTCAGGGGTTCTCCATTTTAATGTGCAGGCCAATCACCCGATAGTTTTGTTAAAATGCAGACAGGCTTTTGTAGGTCTAGAGTAGGGTTTGAGATTCTGTATTTCCAACCACTTCCCAGGTGACAGCAAGTTGACTGGTCCAGGATCAAACTTGAGTAGCGAGTCTCTAGAAAAGGGGTTTTGTCCTAGTCATCTCTGCATTCCTGGAATTTCAACCTTCTTATCACAGCCACCACTTGAAAACGTCCTTCTATGTATGTGGTAGCAGAGATACAAAGTGATTATGATACACATTGATAGATGAATGGATAAAGAAGATGTGGTGTGTAATACAATGAAATAGTACTCAGCCATAAAAAAGAACAAAATCTTGCCATTTGCAACAACATTGATGGGTCTACAGAATAAAAAGCTAAGTGAAATAAGTAAGAGAAAGACAAGTTCCATATGATTTCAACCATACGTGTGGAATTTAAGAAATGAAACAAAGAAACAAAAATAGAAGCAAACCTAAAAACAGATCCTTAACTACAGAGAACAAATGGATGGTTCCCAGAGGAGAGGTGAGGGGGCGGGGGTGGAGAAAACAGATGAAGGGGATGAAGAGTACACTTATTGTGATGAGCACTGAGCAATGTATAGAACTGGTGAATCACTATATTGCACATCTGAAACTAACAGAACTCTGTATGTTAACTATACCAGAATTAAAATTTTAAAAAATGATTATGACACAGTCTTTGCCCTCAACAGCACCCAGTCTGTGGCAAGGTTCTAAACCTCAGTATTATTCACATTTTGGGCTGATCATTCTTTGTTGTTGCAGCTGTCCTATGAATGGTAAGATGTTTAGCAGAATCCCTGACCTCCAACCATTATGTAGCAGCAGTATCTCTACCCATCAGATATTAAAGCGCCTACCTAACTGTGACAGTAAAAAAATATCTTTAGATATTGGAAATGTCCCCAGGGGAATGGGTGCAAAATTGCCCTGGATGAGAATCCCTGGTCTAGGTGGGAGAAAGACATGTAAATAACAACTGAAATGAAGGATCAAGTTATAGAACCCAGTTTAGGAAAGGGGGTTACTAACATCTTGGAGTGTGTGATGAGCATTAGGCACATAGTAAGTGCTCAAGAAAAGTTTGTTAGGTAAACAAATGAACTGCCGATGTCCTCACATTCCCTGGTAACTATAACAATTTACCTTTCTGGCCTCAGCTAGTGGAAAGGACATTTGCACATTCCAAAGATAAACATCTAATTACTTCACCGACATCATGAATTTCCACGGATATATTTACCAGGTGCATCACAAGGGAAGAAAGCAAGCTTATCTTGCAGAATAATTCAAATGGAGGAGGGTGGATATTCATAAAAAGATGAAACTCTTACAATAATAAGTAACATTTTTAAATGGAAGTTTGTACTGTTTTTTTGACATTATAAGGACATTCATACTAGAAAGTGACCAAAAGGAGTGTGGGTACATATATCTCTGTAAATGAATTCAAGCAGAATGGTGCATTTTGTAGCTTGGCTCACCTTAATGCATTCTTTTAAGCAGCTGCATCTTTTCCCCTACAGGTTTTGTGAGGATGAATGCATTTCCAAGACACTCTATTCTGAGATGCTCTTGTTCATACACAGATACATCTGACATCTGACCATGCATAAATAGGATGGCAAGTCAGAAGGCAGATAAGCTTAGGGAACCCAAGTCACAGGGACACCAGGAAGAGTCCACGTTTCTGGAATGGAGGTCTTAGCATCAAGCGGTAGAACAAAGATAATGTCAGCATTCAGATTCAATAACCGGATCACATGGTGAAGATGTTTAGGAGATTTATTTTAATTAGGAAGCAGGAATAGAGAAGAGTAGGATTTGGAAGCAGAACAATGAGTCTGTGACTGGAGAATACAGAGGTGCAAGGGCATTTGAGGACATATAGTAAGAAGGCGAATGGACAAGGGGGTGCATAGCATGGAACATTCCAGCGCAAACTTTCAGACACGTACTTGGTAGATGTTATTATCGCTTAACATTTTGTAAATGGAAGCCAAAAATAGGCCCACGGGGAAAGTTCTTGGAAATATATACCGCCTGGACTGGAATACCCACAGTTGCCAAAGGAAAGTGTGACACTTGGTCCGATTGCCAAAGTCAGTAAGCTTTGGCCCAGATAATGGCAAACCTTTCCTTTTAGAATACAGTTTCTTAACTTAAACCCCAACTTCAGTTCCTGCGCAGAAGTGGAAATCAGCAGGTCTGATGCAGAGGCCAGGGCTCCAAGGCTGGTTGGCCACCTGCACCAACATTTTTGCTCCAATTTTCCTATCTGGAAAGTGGGGAAGCTGATACTTTCCACCAATCGAGGATAAAGGGATATTGTGCTAAGGCAGAGGGCAAATCTCTGATTTTTTTTGTTGTTATTTCATGAAAAGCATTCCTGCATTTAGTATGATGAAGACTTCTGTTTCAATCCATAAATTTAAGAAAACAATAATATAAATAATTCAACCAAAGGAAACCAAACGTCCAAGAATAATACACTCTGGCTTTAGTATCAGATGTTGAAGGGAAGGATTCAATCTCGGGCTAGACTTCCTAGCAAGGGCAGCTAGGACCCTTGTTTTCCAGACGCATCCGGCGACTAACACCATTCACGGAAAGGAAGCACATTCCCAAATGTCCATGTAGGACTATTATCCCATATGCGATAATAGTCTGGGCCTTTCGGTGGCATGTGATAACAGCAAAGCCTCTGGAACCATCTAGAGGGGAAAATGGACAGTCAGTACTAAGTCGGGGTTGGCTCCCATTGACAGCACAGACTTGTAATTATGTAACAGCCAGAGCAACCGACTCTGAAGACAATCACCAGTTCTGTGTCATTAGGAGCAAGGAAAAAAAAAACCACGAATAAGTAATAAAATGAAACAAGGAATAATAAAATGAAATGAAATGTCACAAATCAAAACAAACATTATTTAAGAGGATTTTTTGTCTCAAGCCTAAGAAACCCATTCTGGCTCAATATGCCAGAGAATTTCTGGTCACTACTAAAGCACAGAGTGGCTCTTTTTTGGTGGCATCTGCCTTTTGCTAGTTTCTGAGCAGAAAATGCCTACGATTTGCTGCCGCAGTATTATCTTCATAATTCTTACTGTTGTGAAAGGAGCATGAGTCTAACTGGAATGATGGGAACCTAACAGAATGGCAGTGTGGCATGCTGGGAATAGGGAACCACTCAGCTAGTGCCTCAGGGTCTGGACTCTCAGTCACCATTTTACTGGAGTGTCCTGGGCAAGTCTGTACCTCATCTCAGTTTCTTCTCCTGCAAAGGGGCAAGAGTGAACTCAATACCTTTCCAATCTGTCAGAAAAGACAGAGGATAAAGTGGAAGGAGTCAGAGGATACCTTACAGCAACGTGTGACAGAAAGGCACAAGCGACTGCTCAACTTGAGTGAACCTGGACCATTTGAGTGGGGCGGTGAATGAGAAGACTCAGCGTGAGAAGTGATGCTGTAAGGCTCTGAGCCCCCAGGGTTTCCGGGGATCATCACCTATACCCTAGCACTGCACTTGACTCTGGAACCAGAAAGAATTTCTCTGTTGGAAAAATAATCAAAACAAAACAGCAACAAACCCCTAAAGGTGTGTTGGGCTCACAATTATTTCCGATAGTGGTTCAGTCCTGTGGGGGAGGAAAGAGCCAGGTAGACGCCATGGAGATCAGACACCTGGCCAATTAGCTCCACAGGGAATGCTGCATAGGGCAAGCTCTGTCATCCCATCTCTTTGAAGAAGTGTCTTCTCTGGAGGCCTTTAAAAATAGGACGTGTTCTCAGCGGGTAAGATGACGAGATATAAACCTACCTGGGGGAAGTGAATAGGGAAGATGGCCTTCTAAAATATTTGGGGCATTGGGTCCTATAGACAGTCAGACTCCAATGCTAACTAAAGATACTGAGATTATGTTTATTTAACATAAAGCTTTCAGACCCAGTGAAATATCCACTTGAATCAATTCTTTTGGGGAAAAAAAAAACACAAAAAGCCAAAAAACTCAGCCAGTGAAATCCAATTTGTTTTTCTTATTGTTGCTGTTTCTCTACCTACTATCTATCTATCTATCTATCTATCTATCTATCTATCTATCTATCTATTATCTATCTATCTATCTATCTATCTATCTATCTATCATTTATCTAATTTGCTGAATTAGCTTTCGAAGGGAAAGATCCAAAGGAGAGAGTGCTTCAGGAAAAATCTAATTTCTTCCCTATTTACCTTCTTAATCAAAATGCATTTTTAATGTTTTGGACAAGAACTATATTATCAACTCAGGAATAAAGTTTACAGACTTTTGCTGTGCTCTCTCAACAGTAACCAAGAGAATCACCTCCCTGGGGAAGGAGGGTGTTAGGCCTTGGAAGGAACGCAGGTAAAAAGCACCTGTGTTTTGGCTATATCTACATGGACTTGACCACTTCACTAAAACTAGTTGTTGAAGTATTTCCAAATGTCTAAGCAACTCATGTCATATAAAAAAGGTTACCTGAATATTTTAATCAACTATTTTGAGATATAATTTATATACCATAAAATATGCCTTATTAAAGTATATAATTCAGTAGTTTTTAGTATAGTTCAGTGTGCAACCATCATTGCTCTCTAATTTGGGAACATTTAAACAACCAAAAAAGAAAAATACCTTGTACCATTGCCAATCACTCCTATTTTCCCCCTTCTCCAGCCCCTAGGAATCAATAACCTATTTTCTGTCTCTATGTATTGGCCTATTCTGAATATTTCATATAAATAGAATCATAAATATGTGATCTCTTGTGATTGGCTTCTTTCATTTAGCATAATATTTTCAAGTTTATGTTGTAGTACGTGTCAGTACTAACATCTTGTGAGCAATTACTATGTACAAGACAGCTAGGTATTGAAGTTTTTCTTCCTGATGCATTAAACTGAAGCAGACTCAACTCACCCTAACCCACCTTGGATGCCATGGGTCATAGGACACATGTTTGTGGTGCAGGCCAGTGGTCACCAAGGCCACAAGTAGATGGGTTTTCACTCAGAACAACAGTAGGATTTCACAGAACATAAGCAAGAGACCGAGCATAACTGGAGAGTGAGGAAAGAAAGTGTAAGATAAAAAGGAGATATCTGAGGGGCACAGTTATGCTCTAGGTACAGAGGAGAAACCAAGAAAGAAAGAAAAACCAGTGGGCGAGATGAACTCAGTGGCCAGGGATATATGCCAATCAGCCAGGGAAGAAGTATCTGGGTCTGTAGCCGCAGCCCTGACTAAAAGCACGGGCTCCAGAGATCTCTGACACAGAACCAGAGAGTATCTGCACTGGAGGAACCTAGACCTACCTTCTCCAACTCTATCATTTTCAAGATGAACAATCTGGGCCCCAGAGAGGTTAAGACACCTCCCCAAATTCACAAACCTTAAGGATTACCCTCTTAGTCTCCCTCCTCTCTGTAGGATACATTTTCCACAGGGGCGCCTGGGTAGCTCAGCCGGTTAAGTGTAGTGTCCAACTGTGGGTCAGGTCTTGAGCTTATGGTTCATGGGTTTGAGCACCATATCCGGCTCTATGCTGACAGCTCAGAACCTGGAGCTTGCTTCAGATTCTCTCTCTCTCTCTCTGCCCCTCCCCTGCTTGTACTCTCTCTCTCTCTCTCAATAATAAATAAACATTTTTTTAATTAAAAAAAAGAATACATTTTCTACAATAGCTCATTGCTACAGGCCAACAATAGGATCTGGTCATATGTTAGTGTCAAAATGCAGCTTAGCAAGCCCATGCTCCTATACCCTCAAGGTATGCAAGAAGTAGATAAATGTCTTAACAAATTTTTACATTAGCTTAAAAGAAAAACTTGGGTGTCCTTTCACCTAATGTTTATTGGCTAACTGCCTAAGCATATAAGGTTCTCTTACATGTTAAATAAATTTCAAAAATTAGTATCAATCTATAGAGTTAAAAACTGAGGAAAATGAATGAGGTTTCCTGAGAGATCAGCCAAAGGAAAAAGGCTAATTCTGTACTGTTGTTAGAGCAGCGATGCCCAGAATATGCACATAAATATCATGTAATGGCCACTAAAAAGTGCTTAGTGTTCAACAGCATTGTAAAATTAACGGTTCAACAGGCAGGACTCCAAAGCACTTTGCCATTTAAAATTCAGAGCTGTAGCATTTTAATCTATTTTTGCTAGAATTATGTGATAGAGAAAATCCTTGTTCCTTCAGAAAAATGAAAAAGAAATTAAAAATAAACGGACCTCATCCCTTGATATGGGTTAAACATTTTTTGGTATATTCATATAATGAAACAATTGAAGGCATTAAATTGGTGGTATAGATGTATATTTATGGACATGGAGATTTTGATAATTTGTTAAACAATACAGACTACAGAGGAATATTTAAAGTTTGATATTTTGTATTCAGGTATAAATACAAAGAAAACATCTGGAAGGACATTCATAACTTAATAAGAATTGTGTCCCCACAGCGGAATTATAAGAGGAATTTGCTTTTTTGTTGTTGTTCTCTTATTCTAATTTTCCTACAGTGAAAAGAGATCACTTGTATAATTTAAGATGTTAAAAATAAAATTCACTTTGAATATTGTAATTGTTAAGACTGGTTCATTATTATTTGTTCCTACAAAAATATCTCTTAGAATCCACAACAAAATAAACCTTAGTCATCCTTATTTATCATCTTTGGAAGCCCAGAAAAAAAACCCAATCCTTCTACATCCAACATGAATCAATACAAAAGGAAACTTGTAAAAGGAAACAGACACATGGGGTCTTGGTGTCTCGCCTTGGCACCCATGTCCTTGCGGCTCAAAGAGGTACAGCTTCTTTTCATTTGTTCTGATGTGTTTAATCAATTTCTTCAGGGTTTAGAATTCATACTCAAGCTTTAGACTCTCTTCTTAATATTGGACAACACACAAGTCACCTCCGTCCTGTTGCCAAGTTTTCCGGGTCCATCACTTCCAAAGGCTTATTTTCACCAATGAGCTTGCTTATTGAGGTTATTTTCACCAATGTTTACCTCAGAGAAAAGTCCTATTAATAATAAAGCATTATGGAGTGCCTGGGTGGCTGAATCGTTTCAGCGCCCCACTTTGGCTAAGGTCATGATCTCAAGGTTCATGAGTTCGAGCCCCATGCGCTGATAGCAGTGAGCCTACTCTGGATCCTCAGTCTGCTCCTTACCCCCACCTCTCTCCTTGTCTCCCCCACTCTCAAAAATAAACATTTGAAAAAAAATAATAAAGCACTTAGAATCACCCCATTTCTTAATTCATGAAATTGAAAGTTATAGACCATGTTTATGTTCCAAGAGATCAAACTACCAAGGCCATCATGTAACAAATGTAACAAAGGTAAGATGCACCATTTTCACCATTTAGTACAATGATGGTTTTCTCTAGAGTTGTGTAATGCACATTTTCTAGCAGTGGTCTAGGAAAATGCTTTCTGTAACATTTTAATCTAATTCCATTTTTATTCATTATTTAACTATATAGACAGGCACATTCTCCTCATGTGTCCTGTAAATTTGAAGGATATTTTTAAGAACAGACTTCTATTCCAAAACCAATGGATCACATTCATTGAAAAATATAAGATATGACTGGATAGCAAGTTGATCATATAAATAGAAGCAAAATCTCCTACTTCTAGATTTAGAACCATGCCTTGTCAAATTTGGTGTTAGGCTTTATTAATAGTAGCAAATGTAGGATAGTGATATGTCTCCTATTTTTTTCATAATTATTCTCATGTTCTCATTGCCTAACGCTCTATTTTTTTAGGAAACAGTTTTATTGAGATATCACTAAAATACAATGAACTGGAAATATTTAAAGTTTCAATTTCACAATCCGTTAAGTTTTGAAACATGTATCTATGAAAATATTCCTTAAATCAAGATAATAAACATATCCAATAACCCCCAAAAGTTTCCTCGGACACATATTTTTCCCTTCCTCAGGCAACCACTGAGGAAGATCCTTCTGTCACTATAGATTAGTGTGACCCTCTAACAGTTCTATAAAAATAGAATGACCCATCGTTATATATTTTTTGGAAAAGGATGAGTCTGGCTTTTGCATCGGGCACCATTATTTTGAGAGTCATCCACATCGTTGAATGTATATCTTTTTTATTCCTAAACAGTATTGTGGTATATGGACATACCACAATTTTTGCTCATTCACTTGTTAATAGATAACTGGAGTTGTTTTTAGATATATAAGTCTTTGTATAGATAAATGCTTTTTTTTTTCCTTTTGGGTAAACACCAAGAAATAGAATGGCTGGATCATACAGTAGAGATATGTTTACCTTTTTTTTTTTAATGTTTTATTTTCAAGAGAGAGACAGAGCACAAATGGGGGAGGGGCAGAGAGACAGGAAGACACAGGATCCGAAGCAAGCTCCAGGCTCTTAACTGTAGCACAAAACTTGAGTGGGGCTTGAACCCACAAACCGTAAAATCGTAAACTGAGCTGAAGTTGCACACTCAACTGACTGGGCCACTCTGGCACCTCAAGATATATTCAACTTTTTAAGAAACTGTCTCCTATGATAATTACACCATTTTACCTCCAACCAGTAGTGTTGGGGATTTCACATCCTTTCACATACTCACAAATATTTGATACGGCCTTTTAAACTGCAGCCATTCTATCTGGTGTGCATGAATTTTTCCACTGTGGTTATAATTTTCATTTCTTTAGCTATTAATGCTGCCAAGCATCTTTTCATGTGTTTGTTACCTATATATTTTCTATAGTTTTATTAGTTTAAATATAGTATATTTTCTATATACTCAAATCTTTTGGCAATTTTTATATTTTCTTAATTGTTGAATTTTGAGTATTCTTTATATATGTTGGCTAGAAGTTTTGTGTTAGATAAACTATTTGCCAATATTTTCTTTCAGCCTTGCTTATCTTTTTATTCATGGAACAGTATCTTCAAAGAATAGAAGGTTTTAAATTTTATCCATTTTTATCATGTTCAGTGAGGCAAAGAAGCCTTTGCCTAACATAATGTGTCAAAGAATTTTTCTTCTGTTTTTTTTCTAAAAGTTTTATAGTTTTGGCTTATGATTCATTTTGGATGAATTTTTGCAATATATAATGAAGTATCTTTTTCTGCATGTAGGTAGCCAATGTCAGCAACATTTGTTCTTACTGAACTGTCTTTGCGTTTTTGTGTAAGAAAAAATTCATTGAAAAAAAAGTTGTTCATATGTGCAGGCCTATTTATTTCTCTTATTTTAAAGTTATATTTATTTAAGTAATCTCTACATTCAACATGTCTCTCGAACTTGTGACCCTAAGATCAAGAGTGTCCGGCTCTACCAGCAGAGCCAGCCAGGCATCCAGTGTGTATCTACTTCTATATGTTCCATTTCATTTGATTGATTTTTTATTTTTTATGCCACTACCACACTATCTTGAT
This sequence comes from Suricata suricatta, assembly GCF_006229205.1. NCBI lineage: Eukaryota > Metazoa > Chordata > Mammalia > Carnivora > Herpestidae > Suricata > Suricata suricatta. The sequence goes on along the minus strand of NC_043703.1, from coordinate 133,496,085 downwards.
GGCTGCAGCTATAAAAGACATCTTGAAATCAGGCAGTGCTACCCTCAAATTTTCTTCTTCATTTTCAAGGTGCTTAGCTATTTTAGATCCTTTTACCTTTCCATATGAATTTTTAAAGAAACTGACAATTTCTACCAAAAAAAAAAAAGCTTCTGTGATTTTCGCTGGAATTATGTTGAATCTCTGGTCAATTTGGAAAGAACTGATTTCTTAAAAATACTGAATATTCATGAAAGATACATCTCTCCATTTATTTATGTTTTCTCTAATTTCTCTCTCTCAAAACTTAGGTTTTGAAGTTTTCAGTGTACAGGTCTTGCCCATCTTTTGTCAGATTTATCTTTAAGTATTTCATGATTTTGTAAATGGTTCCAAATCTTGACCTTTTTCTAAGGTCTATTTGCATGCATTGCTAGTATACAGAAATACAATTAATTTCTATCTATTGATCTTGAACCCTGCAAATTTGTTAACTTCCCTTACTAGTTTCACTTCCATAGATTCCACTAAGTTTTCAATACAGACAATCATGTTTTCTATGAACATAGAGTTTTACTTCTGCCTTTCCGATCTGGATGGGGTTTTTTGCACTGGCTAAAATCTCTAGTATAATGTTGAATAAAAGTGGTGAGATCAGATATCCTTGTCTTCCTCCTCATCTTAGGGAAACAGCATTCAATCTTTTACTATTGCATGTGACACCAGTTTTAAGTTTCTAATACATATCCTTCATTAGAACAAAGAACTTCCCTTATATTCCTAGCTTTTTTCTGAGAGTTTTTATTAGGAATGGATGTTGAATTTATTCTTTTTCTATTTCTATTGAGATATTATGTTTTTCCATTTTCAGTTTGTTAACAGCACTCATTCAGCATGATAATACAATTAATTTATTCTTTTTTCTGCTGTAAAATTCTAAAACAAAGAAATTTCCGAATAAGCAGAAAGTTAGTCAAGGTTGCTGCCTCTATAACATTAGATTGGCCTGAGCGAAGTAAATAAATAACTACTTTCTATCCTAGAAATAGTTTTGAATTTCAATTGTTTAAATCTGTTATAACTGCCTTTCTGTCTGTATTTGGTAGATCCAATTGAATTAGTTCTGAACTAGTATAGCAAAGGGAAAATGTGCAATAAATTTTAAAGATGACATGTAACTTAAAATGTGTCCCCAAATCATGATTTCTGCCTGAAGAATTGGTCGAAATAGATAATTACAAACAAAAATGGGTCACATATCTTGAATGGCACTCTCTTATCCAAAATAAACCTTCTGGAATATTTATCTAGAGTTTTTTTCATGAAGTTAGAGTAGCAATCATCTTAGAAAATGATTTTCCAGTAATGGGGTCCTAGAGATATGAATTTATCTAAATTTTACCTTGGTTCTATGTAACATTTGGCACATGGTAATAATACATTAAGCAACAAAAGGGGGGGGGAATACTCAAAAGCTCCTTATAATGGGAACATTTATCACAGTGCTGTATCAAGAAATAAACCTGGGCATGTAACCAAGATAAGTAATTGTACTGGTCCCAGGCCAATTTAAATTGTGTACTATAGACCTTCTATATAGAAAAAATAGTTCATAGGCTTTGTATTCAAACAGTATGTGGAAAAAACATGATATGAAAGTCTTTTGTTTTCCAATCAAGACCCAAGTTTCTGTTGGCAAGACAAGCTCTGTGGGTGTGTAGAACGCCTTGACATAGTATACATGGTGCAAGGGGGAAATGCTGGTTTGTGCTGATCATGGGCAATAAAAACACATTTGTCTACAAGCCGAGATCTATTCACACTGGTATGATTCTGGAGTAAACTAGACTTTCTTTTGCAGTTCAAGGGCATAAGGAGACTGAGAAGGAGACTTACTAGGAAAAAAGTAATTTACTAAAAGGAACACCACTGAAATAAGTTTAGACACCTCCACAAAGCAAAGTGTTCACTTCACTGCAAAAGACCTAGAGACAGTCAAAGGGCTGAAGGGATTAGAAGGATTTTTTTGGGCATTAATTTGGGCTTTGTATACGAGCACAGAGTTTGGTTATATACTAATAAATACATTTTTTATAAAAAGTCTGCTTAGCTCATTATAAATATTCAAATTAAGAGCATATTTTCTTTGTTTGAGCATGATAACAATTCAGCTAAGATCATGAATTTCCACAACAAAACAATTTTCCATTCTCAAAGTTCTTTTCTCTTTTAAAATAGCTATAATCATGAATTCAAGGACATCAACTTGTAAAGAAAATCTCCCCACCATTTTTACTGACTAACCAGCATTTCTAAATTAATTCGTGATCAAAAGTCTGAATTGTTATAATAGGTCATGGGAACTACAAGTCATAACAATAATAGTAATGCCCACTATACTCAACATACACCAAGTTCCAGAACTATGCATATCCATTTAAATGTTCATTGATATTCAACTGTTCAATAAAAAGGAAACATTTGTTGAGCTCAGATTGTACTTTTACAGAATTAAAGAAGCCAACATTTTACCCGTGATCACTAATTCAGAAAAAAAAAATTTCTTTGATAAAATTACTGATATTCCTATAAACCAACTAGTTATTGGTGATGTACAGGCCAAGGCTGCTTGGGAGGCTACATGACATTAAGGAAAAACACTGCCATCAAGATTGTTAATAATGAACTCATTATAAGGGACAAATAAAATGGTTCTGAAATCAATATACAACTACAGATTAACAGCAAGAGGATATATGAATGGCAAGTGATTCCATTCAATTCTTGGGGCAAAAGTAGGCTGTCTCTTTATATTTAGCAAAGAATCTGTCGACCCTGAATACCTCCATATAGCATTCCTACATGACTTACGAGTTTCAGTGAGTTTAGTCAACCTGAACAAAAACTCAGCCAAGGAAGAAGTGGCTGCTCCACAAATAATTTTGTATAAAGGAAGTGAATTAAGAAATAAAATGAATTTAGAAAAGACTAGACTATCTTGTGAGGAATATCATAGAGGATAACCCCAGTTAATTTGACCAGTATGGTCTTCTAGGGACTGAATTATATTTTTTTCAGAATCCACTTACAGAGTCTCCCAGTTATGTTTGTGAATGGAAACACAATGGGTTGAGCAAGTTCACTTGTAATTCCAAGGTTATGGATTCTTGAGCGCCCGAGGCCTTCCATTTACCAGATGAGGTTTAAAAAATTACCAAATTTGATACTACTTGCTTCTGATTTCCCATCTACCCCCCTCACCAGGCATTGTCTGGGTTTTGAATGTACTCTTGGGAAGCAGTATAATATGTGGATTTGTTCTCCAAGTTTTCACATCCTCATTCAATGAAAAACCTGGATGACTCTGCTTAAAGATATCTCTGTGAACATTTTAACATAAAGATAACCAGTGTGCAGAAAGATAAGGTAATTGAGAGCGTGATATATGATGCTGTAAGCTCAGTGACATTCTGGATTCTCAGAATAGCATCTACCACCATTTTGGAAAGTCTTTTTCACCAACCACCATTGAAAGTCTCTGCTAAATGGTTCTATCTGCTGCACACCAGGTGTGCGTGTCAATTCACGTGTATTGCTTGCACCTTGACATATAGCCCTCAGTCATGTGCACCAGTGCAAGGACGTGGCAACAGAAAAGGAAGGAATGCATGCTGGTGCTAGAAATAGACAAGTGAACAAAACAATCCCTATGCTCCATTTTACTGGGCAGAGGGAGATACATAATCAGTGTGAGCATGTGAAGTAGGAACTTTCAGAGGAGAGTCAGGAGAAGGCTTGCCAGAGAGGACGGCATTGAAGTTGTAGCTGGCACATAATGCAGAAGTCATTGATGTTTGACTTTGAGATGTGTTTCCAAACTACCTTCGAATAATAGTGAATTTAATATTAGAACTGGAGCAACCTCACATTGATGTGTAATACTAGTTACCGGGTCTTCCACTAAGCTAGTAGTATGGCATGTTATTTAATTTTCTTGGACTCAGCTTCCTCATCTTCAAAATGGGGATAACAGTATATTGTATCTAACTTACAGTGCTGTTGGGAGGATTAAAGGGCATAGACCTTTAACATGCCTAAGACAGTGCCTGTACCCAGTAAGCACTCAACAAATGTCATCTATTATCATCATGGTTAACATTATCCTCAATCATGTTAACATTATCTTCATCTTAAAGATGATGAAATAGAGCCAAATGCACCCATTTCCTAACCTGTAAAATATGTTTGGTGAAAAATTTTTAACTGTTAAGTGCCGCTGTGGAATAAAGGTTTGAACCTGGACAGTTTGAAGCTGGAGCCCCTGGATAGGATAGCCACATTCTAATACGTTCTCTGCGCATGCATCTGGCTGTCACAGCATCGTGGACACAACTGCTCTGACATAATGTGCCTAACGACCTAGCAAACCCTGTGAACTTCAACCTATCTTTGCCCCCACAGGTGATTTCCATATTGATCCATTTGTGGGCTATTTTTAAATCCTTGTTTCTTTTAATTCTAGACTTCTCTTCATGGAATCATGTAATTTTATTAATACTAAACATTAGGTTTTGTTATGCTGTGGGGTGGAAAACAAGAAATGGTGTCCCCAATCCCCTGCTCTTAAGAGAGACTTTTCCCCACCGTCAGAGCCCCAGAGATCCTATAGGTAACCTCAAAGAGCTTCTTTACCTTAATGAGGGGGTCCTTGGGGGCTGGTCAACAGCCCTATTTTATGAAATTGCTCCTAGAGAAGGAATGGGAGACAGAATAAAGTTCCTTCCCACGCCAGGTGCTTCTTTAAAATCAAGGTTCCAGAACGACCTGATAATCCTATCAGACACAGACTACAGGGCTCCTGATTCAGTAGGTCTGGGATGGGGTCTGGAATTTGCCTTTCTAAGAAGTTCCCCCAACAGGAAGACAGTTCAGAAGAAAAAGGAAGCCACCACAAAATGAACACAATAATATAGGAGGCCAATGTCGATTCCCTTCCTGCAGGTTTTGCCTGATAGTGTTCTTAGGCTATCCTCCTCACTTTGCTTCTCAGATCCACTCTGTGCATATTTCCAAATAGGAATCTTACTTTACACGCAGGGCCCTGGATGGCTGCCATGCAGACACCTCCCTGGTGTCTGGCATTTTCTCTCTACACATCACCCCATAATAGTCCAGCCTCTCAGAGCGGTCAAAATCTAATTTCAGTCTTATCAGGATGAGAGAAAACAACTACGTTCCCTGACTCAAGTACATTTTTAAACTTCTCTTGTTCAACTTCTCTCTGATTTTGACTCCAGGCCGGAGACAGACAGTACCCATCTCATCTCAGATTAATGCAAGGCAGTGGTAATAAAATAAGCTACCCACATCATGCAATCATATTGGTTTTATGATTCATACTTTTCTGAATTAGGAAAAATAGTTGTTTGGTTTAAGCTGGAGTAGAATTCTGACTCATGTCAACAAATCCCTGACAAACGGGGCACTGATAGAAATTAAAAACCGAAAGCAGCTCTTATTAGGACAAACCAACAACAACTCTACACAACTATTGGCTAATTACAGGTTGGCTCAATATCTTTTACAACAAAAACACACACGGGCAATGTGCCAACAGTTTAAAAATAGAATATGCAATTAGAAAGATGGGAATGTTTATTTAAAAGGTTATTCTGCATGGTGCTTCTTTTTAAAGATAAAAACTACTGAAAAATGAAACACGTTCAACTTGTAATTTGAATCTAAAATTCCGTAATTCCTTTAAGTCTGTCACTTTAAGTGATCCTTATTCAAGAGAACTATTTTTAATCTGAAAATCATGGCAGCATGTAAAGAAGACAATAAGATATGCTATTTCCTCAATTTTTAGAAATTGCATTTTATTTTCACCATTCTAGAAAACGGATGCTGGCCTTTGCTTCCCACCCAGAAGTGGGTCTGAGTTCGTTGATGTCACTGCTGTGGATACTTCGTGTGCATGAACAGCACACATTTCCACAGGAGATGGCAGGGAGGTGGGGGCCGGATCAGGGCTGAGAAAAGTGTGAGAGCAACAAGAGGCCAAACATGAACTGGTTGGAAAAGAGTGGCTATAGATGGGTCCATGGTAACAAGTGCTAAGTTTCAAAGGGCAGAAAGTGAAAATCACCAGGTGATTTTTGAACTCTGGTGTGCATGAGACTTTCCCCAACAAATGAACTCAAACTAAGAGTCTCATCTCAGAACTGCCTGATCAGAGACTCTACTGAAGTAGGCTGGACATCTGCATTTTTACAAACCCATTTCAGGGGATTCTGAGACTCAGCACATTTTCAGAGGTAACGGCTTAAACTTCACACTTGCTATGAACCACAACTGTACTAAACCATTTCCGTGTATGACCTCTGCTACAACTCTTATGAGGCATGTATTAAATATCATCCCCATCCTGCAGAGAAGGAAGCCAAGGCATGGTAACTTTCCCTAGGTCACATGACCGAGTAAGCGAGAAGACTAGAATCATCTGTAAACATAGAGCTATTTATGGGAATTGGTCCAAAAATAACACAACTATTTTCATCTACTGAGTGTAACCAATAAAGAAAAATACATATATTGAAATTCAGTCATCAGGACTCTTGAAGTTATACTAGGATCAATCAGGCAGGGGCCTGACTGTTGTATTAAGTGCCTTCTGTGTGCAATGCTTGGGAAGGTTATTCTTGGAATATTTTTTTTCTTCTCACCTTTTTAATGAGATGATTTAAATATTTTTTTCTGTTTTTTTGTAAATTTATTCTTGAGACAGAGAGAGACAGCTCAAGCAGGGGAGGGTCAGAGGAGAGGGAGACACAGAATCTGAAACAGGCTCCAGGCTCTGAGCTGTCAGCACAGAGCCCGATGCGGGGCTGGAACCCACAAACCGTGAGATCATGACCTGAGCCAAAGCCGGACGCTTAACTGACTGAGCCACCCAGGCACCCCTTTAATGACATGTTTGAATGTAAGATCGGTGCCTGGAATAAACAATCCCTGCAGATATTAGAGTGACTAGGATTTGAACAATGGTTCCACAGATTTGTCAGTACTATTTAAAAAATGCCCACTGGAAGGCTTTCAGCGTCCTGGAAACTGGATTTGGAAAGGAAAGCATGAACAGGCAGTCAAGTGGGTAATCTAGGTAGACACAGGGAGAGGCCTTTATTTCCCAGCATACTCCTATTTATAGGGGGGTGTGGGAATGGCTTCACTTCACACCAGAGACACATAAAAGTGACAAATCATTTTACAAGACGCTGTAATTGCGATGAGGATTTCCAGATTCCTAAGTGGAACAATTAGCAGGTGTTCATGAAGCCTCGAGCAGGCAATACCATTTGGAATAAGACACAGATTGCTTACCATTGACTCTATTTAATTTTGCTGTTCTTCACTCGGCTCAGAGGCAGCTGGACTAAGGGACCAACTGTGCCTCACCTTACGTCACCAGGCTTTTATTCCTCTCTTTGCTTTCCTGCAGCACGGACCTTTACAGTTGCTATTCATTACTTCTTGGAGCTTCCTTTGTTACCTGGCTGCTCTGGCTTTGTCAGTATCGATCCCTCCCTAGGCCATATGTTCTTTGTGGGGATGTTCAATATATGGTTTCCTGAACAAACAATTAAATTAATGAAAGAAGGCGTGCCTCACTAAGCAGCCTGTGCCATAGCCCATGTGTGTGAGCAGTTCTGCCTGTCATACAGCTGCTCATGTCACACAGTTCTCTCCTCCACTGAGCCCTGGATGAGCCACCGTGCCGGACCTCTGGAGCTACCAACAATTCCTCTGCAAGCGGCTCCTTTAGTATCTGAGCGAAGTTACAGCGAACTCCTACATCCTAATTCTTCATCCCCATTCTTGTCAATTGTTTCTTTATAATATGATTTCCAGATGGCTCACAATTTTGATCATCTTTCTCTGGAAAGAGTTAGCTTTGTCCCCATGAAAAAGTGACGCTAAGAACTGAGCACAGTATTCCTGATGTGAGCTGAACATTGTAGTTTCCACTGAATCTTTACCTTTCTTCTCCTCAATCCCCTGCTGCCTCCAAAATTAATATGTTTTATCAACAGATTACAAGAGTTTATGAGTTATTTTAGGTGAACAGTGGCTTACAATGAGCTAAAATGTCATTGTTTTTCCTAAAGGCTGCACTGTAAAAACATGGAAAGTAAATACTATTTTTTGAACACCTACCATGTGGAAATGTACTAGGAGGTGAACTTAACATATGTAAAAATAAATAGCAGAACAGAATGAACAAGGGTAGTCATAGGATCTAGGAACAACCTTCTCCTCTAGCACATTGATCTCTGTGTCATATGAGCAAAGAGGAAGTGTTCAATCCATGTTTTCCTAAATACATGATGGTTGTGCTATCTTTTTGTGGGGTTTATGGCATCTCTTTGTGAGGCCGTTGCAAGGATATGGGATGTAGATTAACTGCCAAGTACAGAAAGATGCACTGAGTTGGGATTCGGTTAATATTAGTATTTGTTGTCACTGTCGTCTTCGTATTCATCGTCATCATCATCATCATCATCTAAGTCACAGCCTCTATATATAGTTGCAGGTGTTTTTTTTAACAAGTGCCACATAACACATTTGTATATATACACATATATTTTCAATATGTTCCAGAAAAAAAAAAACCTGAGTGATTATTCTGTTATTCAGTGCAAACTTAATAGACCTCCAATGTCTTCATCAAAATACTGATTAAAATATGGGCCAGGCTGAAGGGGATGGGAACCTTATCCTTCATTATTACACAATTCCCCAAACCACTGTGTCCCATAGTGCTCCTGTGCTTTGTTGGCTGGTCCATTGGCCTGAGATTAGCCGATGACTTTTTGAACATAGAGTCTGCATTCATGTATGTTTCCAGCTATGGATAACCCTAAACAAATCCACAGCAAACTACAACTTGATGTTAAAAATGAAAAAAATGGGATCTTCCCAAGCTTGGAAATTTATGAAATAGAGTCATCCTTCCTACTCCATAAGGACACATTCCAAGACCCCCAGTAGATGCCTGAAGCCATGGCTAGTACCCAGCCCAACTTATACATACTATGTTTTTTCCCTCTGTGTATACATACCTATGATGAAGTTTAATTTATAAATTAGGCACTGCAAGACATTAACAACAATAACTCATAATAAAATTGAATGATTCTGGGGCGGATGGGTGGCTCAGTCGGTTGAGTATCCGGCTTCAGCTCAGGTCATGATCTTGCGGTTTGTGGGTTCGGACCCCGCGTCAGGCTCTGTGCTGACAGCTGGCTCAGAGCCTGGAGCCTGTCTTTGGATTCTGTGTCTCCCTCTCTCTCTGACCCTCCCCTGCTTACACTGTCTCCCTCTCTCTCAAAAATAAATAAAACATTTAAAAAATTTTAATTTAAAAAATTGAATGACTCTAACAATATTGTAATAAACATTATGTGAATATGGTTTCTCTTTCTCTCAAAATCTTACTTTAATGTACTCACCCTTCTCTTCTTGTGATGATGTGAGATGATAAAGTATTTACGTGATAAGACGAAGTGAGGTGAATGATGTAGCGCTAGACTACTACAGACCTTCTGACAGTAAGTCAGAAGGAGGATCATCTACTTCCAGAACCCAGTGGCCAAGGGCAACTGGAACCATAGAAATTGAAATCAAAGATAAGTGTTCAATCCATGTTTTCCTAAATACATGATGGTTGTGCTATCTTTTTGTGGGGTCCTTATTACTAGTGTAATAAGGAAATCACTTTCAGAGGAGCAGTGTTAGGTCTCTTTAAACTCTTTAAAATTTCCTTTCGGAATCCCTTTGATGTGTATCTCATTGTTAAGAAGAGTGAGGAATGGCTTGATCTTAAATGGATCATGTAAGATGGATCATACTTGAAAGGGACATTTTCCTCCATTTTCAATATTTTCAAACTTGATCTTTTAAGACTCTCCTCCAAAAAGAATTTGCTGAATGAATGAAAATGCATTAAAATCAAACGTGGCTGACTTCTTTCCTCCCTGTGTCCTCAGAACATTCTATCAGAACAAAATTAGCCAATTTGGCCATTAGTCATCCATAGCTTTTACTCCTGCATTCTAACAGCCTGTCCCCCTTGGCCTTCCCATTCGAATCATGGAGGTGCAGAGACTATGAGTGAGAAGAAGCCATGCAAATCAAAGACAAAAGACGGCACAATCCCTAGTTTGAGACTTGGTAACCCTGTGTTACCATATGGTTTGGTTCCATATGTTCCAGATGTTTTTCAAGGTCATACATCTATTTCCCTTGCCTCAATTTCCTCATCTACAAATTAAGTGGTATATGAAACCTCATTTTTCCTAAGTCCCAGTATATATCTCTTTTTGTCACATAAATCCAACAGCTGCATTTTTCCTTTTGAAATAATTATTTTAATACTGCCGAGAAAACATCTGTTAAGAAATGTGTTGGATTTTTCTGATATGCTGGTGTATGGTTTGCACACACCAATTATCTAAGGCATTCAGGACCACCATGACCATTTGTACCAATTGTAACTGGAATTCTGTTCATCAGAAAAGAGACGGAGCCTCAAGATTGATGTGCTCAGACAGGCAGTGAATCTGGAAACAGACTAGACAGCTCTCACTAAGGCATGGGGTCTATGCGTTACCTCCCATGTCATGAGTCACCAGAGATACAGGTACATAAAGTATTTCCTACTCGTTACATCAATTCACAAGCATTTAGTAAGCTTCTACTGTCTGTTTCAATTTTGGAATCCTATTACTCATTAGTCACCCTAAAATTTGCTGCCGAATCTCTATGAAAATGGCAAGGACCATGATGTCTGCCACTAGAGCCGATATAACATTTATTCATAAAAGTCACACATTCTTAAGCAGTAAATCCATTTCTTTGACTTTCCTTAACTCCTGCTACACTTCAGTGAATGAGGCAAAAAAAAAAAAAAAAAAGGATTGTACCAGTAGTTATTTCAGAAAGGCTGCTCTGTGGCTTTGTATAATACAAGAAAGGGGTTTCCGGGTATCCCTTAGTTCACCAATTAAGGCTCTCGAATCAGAAAATGATTTTACTCATTTTTTTTAATTCCAAGAAACTATCCTACAGTCGGTATGATTAGTCCATGAATGTTTTGTTGAAGGAAAAGTAAGCCATCATTTTATCACTTCCCAAGTAGCTCTAGTTTGAACAATATCAATGTAATCGATTTAGTATGAAATGATAACAAAGATGACCATGAGATGCCGCTTCTGTTACGCCTGTCATGCATCACGTATTGGGTAATAAATGTGTGAATGTGCACATATATACCCATATACATGTATTATTACATACACACATATATCTACCATATAATCTTGTAAATAATTATATAATATCTATTAATGTAAATGTATTCATATTCCCACTTAATCCTTAGAACAATCCTTTATGGTAGGTTTATAATCTATATTTAAGGACAAAGAGAGATGTATTCAGCACTTACAAGAAGGAAGAGTCACATTCCATTTCATTCCTACTAAAATTTTAGTCCCAAGGCTTTTATAATTTAAATATTAATTGATTAAATAACAGTTAAAGTTAACTAATGATAGGTAGATTCTAAGATTACTGACAGAGGGGGAAATACACAGAAGTATTCCCAATTCTTTGTAAAGCAATACCGCATCGCACAAAGACACCATAATGCTTTCCTTCTCAAGAGCTTCTACTGTCTTTATCATAGACAAATTACAAAGTTGATCATCATTTTTCTTGAAAAGCTATAAAGATTAACATTCATAGCATAGTAGGTACTTGGTCCTGATTTTTATCAATATTTCCTTTTCAGGATTTGAAATACAAACAGAAGGAACTTATTCCTGCCGTAAGAAATTGCTGTCTGTGAAAAACTCAAAGGTCTTGCAAATAGAATTGTCATTTTTATGTCTCAAATTATCTCATCTGTTTTTTTTTAAAGGTCAGTTTCCTTAGCTAAAAATAACCCTGCCTGAATAATCTATTTGACATGAAACAAGTATGGATTTCTGGCTCACTTGCTTATCACAATCTTCTTTTTAAAATCCCCAATTTAAGAATTCTATTAACACCCATTCCACAAATATTTATATGGCAAAATTCAAGTACCAGGAAATAGCATAATGCAAAATTAACAAAGCGGCATTATCGAGGAGCATATGACCAAAACAGCTGCAACTCGATGATTATTTGTCCTACTGCCCAGTTTCTGGAAGGGGAAATACAACAAAAACAAACCCTCTTACCCAGGCAGCTTCCAGGAGTGTTTAACCAGACTCTAAGTGCATTGTAGGGATTTAGAAATAGTCCAAATTGTTTAAATGATTTGAAATGATGTCAGACAGCTATCTTAGCAAGGTGCTTATTTCATCTTTGTATAAAAAATTATGAGAGAGGTGATTCTAGTTTTGTGTGTGTAATATTTTTAAAAAGAATTATTAGAATAAGAAGTAGGCTGTAAAAATCTTTTTCTCATTTCCATGCAAGCTTAGCTTATAAACAGAGTTAGCATATGACTTCTATTCTAAACTAGGATACTGGTGAGTAAAAGGAGCACTATTAAAAATTATATGCAGGGGCACTTGGGTGGCTCAGTGGGTTAAGTGTTCAACTTCAGCTCAGATCATGATCTTGTGGTTTGTGGGTTCGAGCCCCACATCAGCTATGTGCTGACAGCTCAGAGCCTGGAGCCTGTTTCAGATTCTGTGTCTCCTTCTCTCTCTCTGCCCCTCCCCCGCTTGTGCGTGCGTGCGTGCGTGCGTGCGTGCGTGTGTGTGTGTGGGCGCGCGCTCTCTCTCTCTCTGTCTCTCTCTCTGTCTCTCTCTTTCAGAAATAGTAAATTAATAAACTATTTAAAAACTAAAACTAAAAATGATACTATGTGGAAACCAAGACTGTCTCATGAAAACCGGGACATGCAGTCACCTTATTTATAAATAAACTTCTATAGTAAAGAGACAGAGATATCTAAACCAAAATCCACTGAAATATGAAATATGATGAGCTTATATATTAGTAAAGAGCTTTTAACATTTAAACAAAGGATTAGAAGGAAAGTTGTGGCATTACTCAATACCGTAAATGTGAAGGTAAGAAAGGCCTACATTTTGAAACAGAAAATGTTCAGAAAAATCCAGGAATCGGTAGGAGAGTTGCGTCTGGTTTTGGAGAGATGACTATAAAACGATGTTCAAGGTTAAAATGAGGCTATCTCAGAGGCACCTCCTAAACCTACAAGGCAGGATTATTTAAGCTTCCTGTTGTATGCCTAAATAGGACGAAACATTCCATTTTCTTTCCTCCTAACTCTGTAACAGTGTCCTTTCTCTTTCTTGTCACTATAAGAGGAAATGTCAAAAATTCCTGTTCTAAATATGGGTCAAAGTGAAGTAGCTCATGCATTTATTAAGAATGTCAGGTTTTTGTCTCCACAATATGGCCACTTTGTGTTCTCTCCTTCTCTCTCCCCCTCTCCCTCTCTTCCTCTCTCTGTCCCCCTGCCTTGCACCCTCCCTCCCTTCCTCTCCTTCTTTTAATTCGAAGCACACAGGTCTGAAACCTGAAGTTGATCAGAAACATACTACTTCTGATTACTCACAAAAGCTGCATCTTGCCACGCTCTTGGTGTAACTGGAAATGTCACGGCCCTGGGACCTGTTAGAGAAGCGTGTCCACCTACAGTGTCCTCCTTCAGGTGACTGTTGCCGTTCTCTCCCCTCCTGCTATGGGAGGACAAAATGGCTACCAGAGGTTGGAGGGAAGACGTGGCCCACGGTGTGTGCCACAAGCTTCAGCCCCTGCTTCCTTCCTTCCTCTAATTCCCTCCAGACCCTGCCCGCATGCTCCTGCTGCACTCCAACCCCCTTCCTTTATTCCCTGGAAATTCCCAGCACAGCTCTTCCCACTCTTTCCTTAAATAATGACCCAATTTATTTATTTAAAGGCCTGCTTTCTCCCTACAAACTCTGTAGAGAAAATCTGCAATTAATTCTTATATGGAGAAAACATATTTTCTATTTCATGACCAAAATAAAAGCAGACAGTTGATTTGCGAGGCTCTTGGTTGATGCCTGGTGATTTAAGGGAAGACAACTCTGCGCCTTCTAGTAAATGCAATGAAAAAATGTTACCTCTTGAGGTAGGTCAGGAGAAAGTTTTCTGAGAGGACTGTCAGGCCCCAGGAACCAGGGAGGAGGAGTCTTAGTCTAGCTCAGGGGTGCTGTTCTCCCTTTTCAAACCAAACGCGCAAATCAATAATTTGGCTAACGCAATTTGACAATAAATTATATAAAAAAAATAATTTGGCTAATGGTGTGCCCGAGAAAGGCTAGGCGGAATGGCTCCTTTCTCTAGAAAGCCACTAACCAATTTATAATGTGAGCATAAAAGAAGATTACAGCTATTTAATATTTTATTATCATACACATTAACATATATATCTTTTTATGTTATAAGAATGCTATTTAAAAAAAAAACAACAACCATGGTTCAGTTCCCTTCAGATCCAGTCCTGAAACCTGAATCACTGTCATAAAAAATAAACACCTCTTTGCTTTGACATCTTCTTTAAGTTTCACCGGCCTTTATAGATTACCCAGAACGAGGAGAAAGGAAAATGGACACTAGTGTCTGTGCCGGGGCACCCTCCTGGCCTGTGTTATGTCAGGAAGCATGAGCTGCCTTCTTCAATAGCCCAACAGAGAAAGCCGGCAGCTCTGAACTGTCCGGAGCAGATTCGATTCACAACCACTTACTCAGAGCTGATTTGATTCACACGCACATGTTATGCACCTGTGTAAGCTGTTGTGCCGTTTGTGCGGTGTTAGAACCAGGAATCATTTGTTCCGGATTTCTCAAGCCTAGGCAGCACCCACTCAATCAGTACCAGACTTTTTATACTCAGAGCTAGGAGCCTTAACGTGATGAAAAGGCTAAATGGTGCCGGGGGAGTGCGTCCCATAGTTTCCCTATGAGCCCACATTCTCGCTTTCCCTTCCTGCCATGGGATTCTATTTACCCCATGCTTTTGTCCCTGTCTTGGCTGTGAGGCTGAGGCTCCCACTTCTGATATAGTACACTCTGTGATTCAAGGGAGGAGGTCTCTTTCTTGCCTAGACCACCTCAAAATATTGATTAGAGCAAAGATCAAAAATAGTCATGGCTTTTGAAAATACAGTGCTTCTGTTTGAAAGGCTCCATTGAGCAGCAGGAAGAAATTTTTTTTTTTAAGTGAAGAAAAACGCATCAGAAGGAGGCAGACACACTTATCTTTGAGTGTAAAGTCTGTCCTCTGCCCTTGGTCTTTTCTTGTCTCTTCCTATTTCTTTTACAGCCCACTCAGTTGCTCGTTCCCCTCTTTTTGGACCTCCACCCTCTTGACTCTTCTCCCTGTTTACCCTTAGATTTGCCAACCATTAACAGACAAGATGGTCCACTTGTCCAAGATCATAAGTTGAAACAAACAGATGGTGTTGGTCAATGGTAATGGTCACTACCACGGGCTAGTAATGGATCCTGCCAGCCTGGTAGGAACTTGTATATTTAAAGAGGACGCTTTTTGGATGGGGGCATGGCAGAAACAGATAAAACTGCTTAAGAGTGCGTTTTTCACAATGAGCAGTGATAAATGTATAGAATTGTTGAATTCTATTGTACGCTGGAAACTAATATAACACTGTATGTTAATTAAACTTGAATAAAAAATGAACGAATGAATGAATGAATAAGACACATTTAGCCATTTCTGGAAGGGTCTATACCTTAATTGTGTTGCCTTAGTCAAATCTCCTTGATTTATCTGGATCAACAATGTGAGAAACAGGTGATTGTGTGGAAATAAAAGAAAGGTCCTAACCAGACTGCAGGGGATTGATCTCATGATCTTGGCTCGTTGATAGAAACCTCTAATGGCCCAAGTAACCTTCCAAGTTCACTGCACATATTAGGTCTTCCATAGGAAAACAAAATACCATTTTAATGCATGATGACTTATTGCAATAATACATGACAGCAAATTCTAAAGAGGAAAGAAACCACTTGCAATCTTACCTCTCTTAAAACTTATTTTCATCCATTCTTTCCCAATATGTCCCATATGCACGTTTTATACATTTGAAGCCATAGTGCACAAATTATTTTGTGGCTTGCTCTTTAAAAAATGTGAATCACACTTTTAAGTTGGTAAATAGTCTTCATATTTTTTTGACAGTTGTATAATTCCACTGAATGAAACCTTTACATAATTCACATAAACATTCCATTATTACAATACTTGACTTCTGAACTGTTTTGAAGAGAACTCTGGCAAGTATGTTTGTGCATATGATGTTTTCACATTTCAGATTATTCTTATGAAATATAGCCCCAGAAGAGGTATTAATATATCAAAGGTGGCAACCGTTTTATGATACCTAATACATATTACCAAATTTCAAATCAGAGCTTTTTTCCAAAAATGCAAAAAATAAAAAGTTTTGAGTACTTTCTTCATACAAAGCATTTTGCTAGACTCTGAGGCATAAATGAATGAGTCTAAAATACAGTCTTCGCTGGGTGCCTGGGTGGCTCAGTTGGTTAAGCATCCGACATGGGCTCAGGTCATGATCCCATGGTTTGTGGGTTCAAGCCCCGCACTGGGCTCTGTGCTAACAGCTCAGAGCCTGTAGACTGCTTCAAATTCTGTGTCTCCCTCTCTCTCTGCCCCTCCCCCACTCATGCTGTTTCTGTCTCAATAATAAATAAACATAATTTTTTTTTTTTAAATACAGTCTTTGCCCTGAAAATCATATAGTCCAGTTGGGTAAGACATGTGAAAAGATAACTAACTATATCAACTACAGAGATTCAGAGAAAAACAAGATCATTTTCAGCAGGAGTAGCTGAAGAGTTAGGGTTTTGAGTCTTAGGACATTTGTAGGTTTGGATTATTATTTGAGATGGGAGAATATTAAGGCTGGTAAGTAGTAAGATAAGAAAAATAGTTATGCAATCTAAGGAATTCCCTGTGACTCAAAGCACCATATGAATAAATTTAACTCATTAGCCTGATCTACATAGATTGCAAACTCCCCAGGGATAGTTTCATTACTAGTAACAGTTATTCACACTTATCCTTGAAACTTTTCTGTCCCCTTGTTACATTTGATGTGATACTATAGAGGTTCACTTCTTCTACCTCTAACCAGTCCTTCCTGCTCTCAAGCTCTTTCTCTAATAGCCTCTGTAAATAAAGCATTTCTCAAAGTTTTCTTCCAGTCCTTTTGTGCCTTACATTCTTTCTGTAGGTCATGTCACTTGATCTGTTGGCTCTAACTATAACTTCTTGCTTCTAACTCCCCAATCTCAATTTCCAGCTCTCACTTGTCTTTTTTTTTTTTTTTTTTTTTTGTCTGATACATACCTTATCACCTGCCACGGACAGCAATTGAAATCCAACATGTCCAAAAGTGAACCCTTTCTGTGTTCTTCAGATCTTTTGAAAGCACTGCAGTTCAGAAGAACATTATCTTTGATGGTTCTTTCATCTGCATCGTTCACATTCAGTCAAGTTTCCAAATTTAGTCCTAGCTACCCAGCGAATTCCAATTTCCTCCTATTGTAGGCCATCAAAGTCCCTCACCTAGACTGTTGCAAGGATTCCTATCCGATCTGCTTGCCTCTAGCCTCATTCCCTTGAATCTGCACTCCACACCATTACCAGGTACCTTCCTAAAGCATTATGTCACCTGTCTACTCGAGGACTTCCAACAGATCTAATAATTGGGCAGAGTCGAATCCAAACACATTAATGTGTCTTCCCTCATTCTTTATGATTTGGACCCACTCTACTTCTTTAACTTTATCTCCCCATCCTACAACCGTCTATACACACACACGCGCGCACACACACACACACACACACACACACACACACACACACCTCAGACTATTTAAAATTCAGTGGATGGGGCACCTGGGTGGCTCAGTCGGTTAAGCCTCCGACTTTGGCTCAGATCAGATCTCACGTTCGTGGGTTCAAGCCCTGCGTCAGGCTCTGTGCTAACAGCTCAGAACCTGGAGCCTGTTTCCAGTTCTGTGTCTCCTTCTCTCTCTGCACCTCCCCCTCTCATGCTCTGTCTCTCTCTGTATCAAAAATAAATAAAACATTAAAAAAATTAAAAAAAATTCAGTGGAAAGAGACATGGATTTTCAACAAGCTGAATCTTTTCTTCTGCAACTTTCTTAGAATTGAATACTCTCACACACTCTTATCTACTAAAATCTTATACAAGCTTTAGGTCCAATCAACTATTATTATCACTTCCCAAACACCTTCCTAGACTTGCATCTCCTCCATCTGAACTCCCATATTCTAGCCTTCTGTATTCTACAGCACAAAGCAATTTACATTTCTGTCTGTACAACTGTGATGTTCCTTTTCTGAAGGCCAAGTTAAGAAATTCAATACATGCAGGTATGTTTTAATTTTTATTTCCTCTGGTCAAAGGCTGAGCTTCCTCTTGCTACTTGAAAAATGCCCAGTAGAAGATCACTGGCTAAACCTAAAAGACTTCAAGAAGGTGTTCAATAGAATCTTCATCTAACAGGTGTAGAGAGGAGGAGGGGCAGAAAGGAGAATGAGCTGTGAGAAGTTACCAATGATTTTTCTTTCTAATTGGCCCTAAACTATATCTGCAAAATGAAGTCAAGACCTCTAATCACTTGTCATGGTGGGTTCTTTAGCAAGAATGTAGCATTGCAAATTCAAGTTCTCCTTTGTCCCCATTCAAGACCCTCGCTGAGTTTTAAAAGTGAGAGCTTTAAGTTCAGAAGACTCTCAGCCTGCAAGTGTTCCCCAATCCCTTGAGGGTCCACATGATGCTGACTGGTGTCCTTGCACTGGTCTCCAATAAATCTAAGGTGGTATCGAGGAGGGAGAGAGGAAAAGAATTTGGAACTAACACTCCAACTTTATTTATCATTTACCCTGGGAAAGTACTGAGCTAATAAAAAGAGCCAAGTTATTTAAAGAACGGGAGCTAAAACATCAGAAACATAAACCAATGTTTCTAAATAAAAAAGGGGTGTGGAGCATGAGTCTTTTTTTATCAAAGTAGATGCCATATCTTAAGAAAGCTGAGTTTTTGAATGGACTATACAGCCTTGTTTATTAGGATTCAGGGTTATTCCCAAGACCCATTTCTGACTTCCTGGGTTCATAACATTAAGTGGCAGTTGTGTTTTTTCCATTTGTGTTGTAGAGCCAGGATATTGATAGTATCTGCTTTTGCCTGAAGTGAGATTGGTAAAAGAAACATATTAAAAATGAGGACAAATGGTTGTGTCTCATTAAGACCAGTTCTTCTTGCTATTCTTCAGGTTAAATTCCCCCAAATTCAGTTTTATTTGTTAAAACACAACACATGCTGGTGGATTAAATGTGTGAGAATAAAATAAACAGTGAATAATAAAGGCAATCTCTAAGGCTGACTACATTTAATAAACTAACATGAAATAGAAAGCTAGGAGACATAAAAGTGGCACATGGTGCTTTCTCTAAATCACCATATCAGCCAGTTATTCCAACTTAGTACATGTACACCAACAAATCACAGTCCCAAAAAGAGAAGACTGCACACAGAGTGCCTCAGATTTTGAGTCTGTGGCTTGTATTTGCAAAGTTGAATGCAGAATCCACCATTAACTAGCTCAGGAAAAGGGGAAAAAATGAAAACATAGTTCTTTTTTTTTTTTTTTTTTGTATTGGCAGCTCAGCTTGGGAACTGACTGTTCATGATTCAGTAAGTGAAGGCCTTCTGGACAAATGACAGAATTCACTAGTTTGGAACCGAATGAACACACTTGCTAAATCCAGGCATATATCTATAGATAAATAACTGCTCTAATACTATCCAGTTACCGGTAAATACAAGCCACAACATGGAGTGGATGAAATCATCTCAAAATAATCATAAATCATTTCTTTTCCTCAAGTATACTAGCTATTATGCAGTTTGGAGCAGTGCACGTGCAGGCTGGGGGCCCTGGCCTTACAGGGTCTACAGTCAAGCGTTCAAATCCTGGCTCGGCCAAGCCCCTTACCCGTTCATGATTTTAAGAAGTTGACCTAATCACTTTGTACCTCAGCTTTCTCTCTTGGAAAATGAGAATGATAATATCTACGTTATGAGATTGTTATAAAGATTGAGAGAATGCCCTAAATCATGCAAAGCTTAGTGTCCGACACACAATACATTCTCAATAAATGTGGCTTTTTATAAACATTATCATTAGTGAAGCTGAAAAACTGAAAAGTCTAGACAGTGTTTTTAACTTCATATCCTACAGGAAATTCATAGAATAATCCAGTTTACACACATGTACACACACTGAAAATATTTCTCCAAGCGCTCAACTGTGTTCTCTGATTCACTTCCATGGCCCCTTCTGATGCCTACACAACCCTATAGCCAAGAACTCCCAGGAGAATCAGAAAATGTCCTATACATTAGTGAGGTTTTGTGTGAGTTAATTCCATTAAATAGAATGGGCTTTGTATAGAAACTTGTCAATTATTTTCTTTTATGATGTTTTTTTCTAAATGGAGATTTACTAAAGGATTTGTGGAGTGACTTGGCAAACTATAAACATTTTATTTCTAAATCTTTCTATATCTTTGTAAAGGTCATGGGCTAGGGCTATGTAATTCTCTTTGCAGCACCACATCTAATTGGCTGCTTAGGAAATGCTTTTTGAGATGGTGAAGAGCTCTGCTTTTCATTAAATGGCTTTGAACTTTGGCACTGCAAGTCCTGACTCTGGATTTACCCTTCACTTTACCACATAATTCAGTTCAAACACTGAAGTGATTATCCTCTCTCTCTAGTACATGCCGGGGAAGAAGAGGGGGTTTCCCCTGTGCCTTCTTACATATCTTTAACAAGCTAGTGCATTTTTTTGAAAGGATTCCACTCTTCCCTAAACTTCCTGATTCAGACCCTTCAACGCTGTGTGGGGAAACTATAGGGGAAACAGACCAGTGAGTCAAAAATGGGTTAGGCACATAATTCTCTACCATGCTGCAGAAAAGAACAGAGCTGGCTAAAATCCAAAGGTCAAGTATATACAGACTTTCTTATGGGAAAAGAATTTCAAACCTGCTTAAAGATCTTCTGAAGTGAGTTTATAATCCCAGACTACCAAAATTAACCATCCAGCTGAATCATTCTGACATTTCTGTGAGTTCTGTTAGATTGATTAACCTTTCCAGGGTTATCTGTTATCAGATAAACATAGCAATATATTTTGCATAAATACTTTTGACCAAAATGGCAATGTGGAGCCCAAGAAACCTAACAGACGCCCCCTGGGACTGGCCAAGTTTTTTCATAGACAGAAAAAGCAAACGATCCACATCAATGTAGTTTTCAACACAACACTGTACAAGCTGAAACAAATATACAGTCTTCTTTCCAACCTTTTTTATTTTTGACACTTCTAAATTATGTTAGAATCTTAGGGCTTCCCGTTGAAGGTTGGCTGAGTAGGATGATTAATTCTGGGGGTGGGGGTTGTGTGGAGAACTCTTAACAAAAATGCTTATTGCATTCAATAAAATGTCACTTTCATTCCAGAATTTCATTCGTTAGAATGGTCAGCTACCTAATGTCATGGGTCTTCTCAAGTCTATTTTATTCAAGACCCAGGCCTCCTACAGAGTTTATTCTGCTTTGTCATGGCAAACATACAATTTTCTATCACACTTATTTTCTCAATAGTGTAAGGAAGAACAAAAGAATTGATTTTTAGGGCTTCTATAACTAAGTATTATTTCAGTATACAATCAATGGTCCTCTATTAGCATAGAGTCATAATCGTCACATTGTAAATATATCTCTATGTATACTACTTGGATATCGCATCTGTTGTATCATCATCAATATATACATAGAGACAAAGAATGTTAGAGTTCGTTAAATGGAGCTTTAGAGGGGCACCTGGGTGGCTCAGTCAGTTAAGCATCCGGCTTCGGCTCAGGTCATGATCTCATGGTTCGTTGGTTCGAGCCCTGCATCGGGCTGTGTGCTGACAGCTAGCTCAGAGCCTGGAGCCTGCTTCAGATCCTGTGTCTCCCTCTCTCTCTGACCCTCCCCTGCTTGCACTGTCTCTCTATGTCTCTCAAAAAAAAACATTAAAAAAACCAAAAATAAATATTAAAAAAAAATAAATGGAGCTTTAGAGACTATCCAGCCATCTTATTTCAGAAGTAAATAATATGGGTTTCAGGGAGGTTAGTCATTTTCTCCCAGAAAAGCTTGTATCTTTTCCCCCCAACCCCACCCTGAGTTCCATCCAGTCCAGTTGTAGATGGAAGAAAGTAAAACTGCCATGTACTGAATATTGTATGAGGCTTTCCTGCCTTTTAGCCCATTCAGACACACTCAACAATTTATTATCATATGTATTGTCATTTCAGTTTTATATATAGATGTCTTGGTATAGCTGAAGATCACATATCTGGACAATGACCACGTATTTTAGTCAGTGTGCTTTTTTGGAAATAATACTAAAAATGAAATTTATGAATACAATTTAGTTTATCATAAATAATATATATGCATTAACATTCATAAAAGCTGCTCTTATTGGTACCAATAGTAAAAGCATTATCTGTGATTCTCCCATGGAGTAAGAAGGGTAACTTCAGTAATGCACTCAAAGGCAAGAATCATTCTAAGAAAGCCCTTAAAATGTCCCCCAAAACATTTTTATTAAGCCATAAATATGAATAGCTGAAGTTGAGGGTTATAATGACAAAATTCTCAAGCCATTGATGAAATGGTATGTCCTATTTTCAGACAGATGACTCCATAATAGCAAAGAGAAAAGATACCTAATTTGTGTCTGAGACATTTAAATTAAATCCAATGACAAAGAATTACTGAAGTGTTCCTTCCTGTAGTCATTCTCTCTCATTCTGATCCTAAAACTCATCCCTCAGCCTGCTGGCGTGGAGTAGAGGGTGGAGAGACCCTTCACGCCATCCAGTCACTATCTTTTTGTCTCCCTGACCTCTACAAAGCCCTCCAGTAAAAACTGCTCATCCCTCCAATAGCCAAAAAGCCAAAAGCCTCATCCATATACCTCATGGGTTTCAACCTCCAAGGCTCCAGTTTTATAAACAGCCATATTCTGAACACCACATGAATTTCTAGCTAAGATAGATAGATAGATAGATAGATAGATAGATAGATAGGTTTTATATAAACCAATAAAATAAGTCAAATATATTATCAAGTGTATATGTCTTTTTAAAGTAAATTCTACCCTCAACATGGGGCTCAAACTCATGACCCTGAGATCCAGAATCACATGCTCTACCAACCGAGCCAACCAGGTACTCTGATTTTATATCCCCCCATAGGCGGCTTTCATCCCTATTATCTTAGAAATTTAAGTTGTTAAGACAAAATACGTAGACACATGCCCAGAAAGTTAGAAACATGTTCATATATTTTTCTAATTTCCTAAAATAGCAAAGCACACATAACCACGCAAAGAGGCACCATCTACCATTTATTTGATTTCTTCCAGATTCGGATACGGCTTCTTCCAGATTCGGATACGGCTTCATCAGCAAAACACACTCCCTCTAACTAAACAAAAATGGTTGCTCTGCAGCTGTGATTAAATTTACATTGTTTTGTCAGGTTAAATCTGTGAAGAATGCGGTTTATAAACAGTAAAATAAGATAGAAATGACAGTAAACTAACTTAACAACTACGATGAGCACAGATTCCTTTCCCTTACTTGTATTTTAAAATCATGTGAATAATAAAAAAGTACCTTCTCTTCAAACTTAAAACTATAGCAGCCATTTGGGGCGCCTGGGTGGCTCAGTTGGTTAAGCACCCGGCTTCGGCTCAGGTCATGATCTCATGGTTTGTGGGTTTGACCCCCATGTCAGGCTCTGTGCTGACGGCTGGCTCAGAGCCTAGAGCCTGCTTTAGACTCTGTATCTCCCTCTCTCTCTGCCTATCCCCTGCTCGCACTGTCTTTTTCTGTCTCTCAAAAATAAATAAAACACATTTAAAAAACCCTATAATAGCCCTAAACAAAGAACAGAAATGGTTCTTTTCCATGGACCTCAAGGTCAGCCCAGGCATAACCCTTTAGAGCAAACTGCCTGGTCAGTTGAAATAAGCTGGGTTATTTTTTTTTTTCCTCAACAGGAAATTTATGTGTTTTAAGGCTCTTTTTCATGATCAGCTGGATGTGTGTGAATATAGGCTCTTTGGAAAGCTGACCATATTGTACAAGTGAAATGGGCCTATGGAAAAAAAAAAGTCAAGAAAGAGGTCAATGAATGAGTTTGGAAAGCACTGTTAGTTGGGATATGAACCAAGGGCTTGAGAATGGATGAGGAGGAAGGAAAGAGTCCACAGAGAGAGGAATGTTAGAGCTACATCTTGAAAAACTTGGGATTTAAAGTCAAAGAAGAAAGCGCTGTATATTTCCCTGTGATGTCCTGGTGCATTTACAAACTAAAACCTCTCCTATGGTGAAGGGCAAATGGCTGATCTCTAAGAGTCTCCACTTGCTCCAATCTCAAGGACAATGTTGGCTTCCCTTGGACCAGTTTGGGTGAAATCCTGAAGACGTAGCTCTAGTGCAGCAACGAATAGGTTGAATTGCAATGATCTGTTTGCATGTCTCTTCCACTTAAAGACAGAGAGGATACATTTATATCATGCCGCAACAATGTCTGACATATTCTATACACTCAAATGATTAAACAAATCAACGCATGAATGAAGATTTAACCAAGACAGCAAAGGCCTTGCCGGGGCCACTCTGCGCACAGTTTATGGTGATGTTCACTAAAAACCTCAGAAGGCTTCGTATTATAGACAGTCCGTTCTGAGCACCCCTGGTAGGTCTAAATTAGTTCAGAGGGCTCCCCCGAGTTCCAGATAAATCTTGCTTAACAAAACTCTTCTCTGAAAAATAACTTCACATCCCTTAGGGAGGTTATTTAAACTGGCCCTTTCTGCTGGGACTCCTCCAACTCCTGGTCTAGGCTCCCTTTCTGGAGATGCTATCATACATATGGGTTGCTAGGTTCACTTTGGTTTGCCACCAAAACAGCCATAAACTTCTGTGTCCTGCCAGTATGTTCCATTTTAGGACACCTTGGTATATTTATTCCTGGTTCCTTTTTAAATAAAAAAATGAAAAAAAAATTAAGTTCATAGAAAGTTCACGGACTTTGGTGTCAGAGATTGAAGTTTGAATCTTGACTCTGCCACTTTCTCTTTGACCCTGGGTACGTTAACTCCCTGAGCCTCAGTTTCTTTATCTGAAAAATGGGGATAATAGTACTTATTTCATAGGGGGTAGTGAGCATTAAATATGACATACCAACACAGAGTACCAAATACGTATTCTGTAAATAGTGGCCTTATGCCTAAGAAAAAAGGAACATTTCTGTAATGTGCAAAAGCCAATCAATTTTTCTCAAGATGACTGGAAATGAGGCAAAGATCTGTTTGAATATTAACATAGTAATTGTGTTAACTATTCAATTAATATATGGGGCATATTTTTCAGTTGCTGTTTATCTTTAAAAATGTAAAATAAATTTTCTTTTCATTTTAAGAATGGGGGAAGAGAAATAAATCCACCATTTCAGAATGGTATTTTGAGATTTATACCTGAATCACCATATTTTGTTAGGAATGACTTTCCAGGAAAGGATGCATTATCATAAAGAGTGATACTGTCTTGTAAATACTGGAATGCTGCTTGGAGCAGTTGATTCACGCAGGATAATTTTGCTTTCTTGCCTTATGACCCTGAATTCTCTAAGCTTTAAGAAAATACCTCACTAGGGGCTCCTGGGTGGCTCAGTCAGTTAAGCGTCTGACTTCAGCTCAGGTCGCGATCTTGCAGTTCATGGGTTCAAGCCCCTTGTTGGGCTCTGTGCTCACAGCGCAGAGCCTGGAGCCTGCTTCAGGTTTTGTATCTCCTTCTCTCTCTACCCCTCCCCTGCCCCTGCTCTGTCTTTTTCTGTTTCTCAAAAATAAATAAATGTCAAAAAAGAAAAGTACCTGACTCAATAGAAAGTGTACCAAGGAGGTGAAGTAAAAAAGCAAGAAAAACACAAACTCCTCATCTCTATCACCCTAATCTCAATAATGCAATAGTAGTCAGTAGATCCAGTAGTAGGCATGCAGGGGTTATATTCAGTATGGATTCATCTCTTACTTTTCTTTCTCTAGATACTTTCCCTTTATCTCTTAGACTTCTTCCCCTTTGTATCAATTCAATTTATTTTACATTAGTTATATTCCTGTATTCCTATTTATGACTCTAGAAATATATTAAATTATTCTTCCTATTTGTGGAGAAATATATGAGCCTGATGACTCCAGGGAATCTGTGTGTTTCAATTATTGTACTATATCAACATGAAATTCCTTGATTCTTTTCACCTATCAGTTCTATCTCTTACTTAATAAACCTAAATCATCAAAATTAGATTTGTTTTAACTGGTCTTTAGCAAAATCACATTTTATTATGAGATGTAACTGTACAGGAAAGGTCTGAGGCCCAGAGCAGTAAAATACCATAAACAGTATCACCCAGCTCATATAAACATAGAAAATACGGAAGTTCATAAGCTATGCTCTGTCTTAACCTTCTCTCCCAATCCCTTCTCCTTCCCCCCACCTCTCTCTCTCTATCTCTCACTCATACACACACACACACACACACACACACAAACACACTCATTCTTCAGTGAGGTTACAATTCAGCCAATGGATAATCCTCGTGGGTCAGCATCTGGTAACTTTTCCAGAAAGCAGAAACATTTACGGATTTACAACAGAAGCACAGCCATCCTACCATGCTCTAAGACAAATCTTAACACACATAAAAATAACTTTGGTACCTACTAACCTGTAAAAACAAACTAGAGCATGTGTGTGTGTGTGTGTGTGTGTGTGTGTGTGTGTGTGTGTGTGTGTGAAGGCCAGTTTTCTATAAACTGGATAATATGAATGAATACCAGCTATTTTGAGAACACGGAGCCTGTTGACTGAAGATTAGTCTGGAATGGAATGCAATCCAAGTTAAAGCTTCTGGCCCACAGATCATGGCTTTGATTCCATTGGTGCTCCGGAAGCTTCCTCACATGCCATCAGAGCCACTGAAAGCACTCAATAAATATATGTGAATGATTACTTGAAAGCAAAATCAATGACATAGGCATGTTTCTATCAATAAGTCACAATAAAACAAGTTTCCATCACAAAAACTGGTGATGATTCTTACTTTGAAATTAGACGGTGAATGTCTTCAATAACTGAATTTTCTGCTTTTTCAAAGTTCCTAATCAGTGCTGAAAAATGTACACTATATACTGCAGAAATACAATAAAATACTAGCTTAACTTGAAGTCACAGCTGTGTTTCAAAAGATTTGAAAACAATATGCCATCCGCTATAAATATAATCAAGTATGAATAATAAAATAACTGAAATGAAAAACGGATTAAAATTTAAATGATAAATTAACACATGACCTTCCGATGGAACTATCTCTAAGCCAGAGACAATGAATTTTCTTGGAAAGCGAAATGTTGGCCTTAGATAATGCGCTGTTCTTGTATTCCTGAGGCAAAGAAAATTAGTTACCCTACAACATGGATCACACAAACAAAGAATCTGTCCAAATTTCAAGAACCAAGACGATTTGTATTAGTAAACAAATGCTATTTCCCTCCACCACCTTCTTCCATGTTTCTTTGTTTAGTTCTTAGTAAGCATGGAAATAGGTCACTCATTCCCAGGATGCCATTATCAGCAGGGACTGCTGTTTTGCAGCCTGTCATGCTTCATGTCAGGCCACAGTATCTTGTTTAAAGATGGCCAGTGATGAGATAAAGGTTCTGTGCGTTCTCTTGTTACACTTTAGCTCGAGAAGCAGCAATGCTTTGAGCCTCTCTCAGGAGGTGAGCAATGCAGTTACAGTGAAGTTGAGGGTTTTCTAAAGATAGGCAGAGCCAAAATTCACTTCACTATTTTTATATACACTCGGTTTTGGAATTGTTTTAGAAACATGTATGTTACCCTTTTTCACAATACCGGGTTGTGAAAAGAGAATAATTGAAACAAGTTACGTATGTGTCTGAAAAAATGTCCAGTATGTACTGTGAAGAATGTGGGTTATAGAACAGAATGCGATCTATGATTCTGTTTTGCCATTTTATAGGTAACCAGTGAACATGTACAGGGAAATTTTGAAAGTACCTGATTATTAGCAATGAACTGAGATAAGGAAGCATGAGTTGGGTATTGTGGGACACTTTCCATTTCTAAGACATATCTAGATAGATGTGTAGGAAGATGTTATTATGTAATTAGAAAAATCTTGAATATCATGACTGAAAATGCTAGGTCGATAAAGAGAAATATATTTCAACACTTCATGGCTCTTCAGAGTTTCTAAGCTTCACTCTGGATGTCTATTGGGAATAAAGAGCCATATGAAGCAAAACAAAAATGTTCAGAAGCAGAGAATAGCACCTCTTACCTCTCATCATAGCCTGTCCCCCGGTAACTTTTGGCTAATTTGCTTTTAGTTAAGATATATTTGGGACTCTTTGGATATTAAAAATGGAGGTATAGGATTCTGATAAGCATGCACCTCTAATAGCCATGAGGAACACGTCCATTTCAAATGCCCTATCCTATTTCTGTGGATCACTGGGGCAATTTGGTCAACAAAGGAGTTGGGAGGCTGGGTGTGTCAAACCCAGGTCCCCATCGCCTCTTTGTGAAATCCAGGTTTAGGATTTTTGCTCTGTAATCCTTTGCCCAGCAGAAGGGGCCCACAGTGCTCAAGGTTTTTAAGTTTAATTCCTAAGTCTGGCCTGGGCTCATCCATTTCTTGCTAAATTGCCAGCTTGGTGTGGGAGTAGGGAAAACGCAAATTCATCATGCTAATCAGCTTTATGGGTCTTGAGGGTAGGAAGAAGTCTAAAGCAGTATTTCAGAGGCAGCTTGCCTTCTCTCTGCCTAAAACGCACTGGATAGTTATGTATGAGTTTTGAGTTTTTTGCTTAAGGCTTTGACCCCAGAACAAATACAAATTACCTTGAGAAAGCTCACCTTGGGAGCTATTGCCAGCCATTTAAAAACCTACTATGAATTGTTTTATGTGGGAGAGAGAGGGCGAAGGAGTTGACCCCCTAGAGTAGAAAGGGGTGGAGCGGAATGCAGGAGAGGGAGCAACCTGGCCCATTTCATTGTTGGGGGTGTTACTAGCTTTGCTTCATGTGCTCCCTGGTCCTCTGCGCCTATTTTTTTCACATATAGAAAGAAAAGTGAGATCAGCAATTCATTGGTTCCCTGAAACAGGTTATTTTCAGGAAGAAGCTCAAAGGGCACCAGCAAGTACTCCTCCCTTGGATTAGCTTGATTTCCAAATGGATGGCCCAAACTTGGATGGATAAATAAGTAAGAAAACCAAATGGCAGAGTAGAAGTTCCCCTCTTACCTGGCCTTGACTGTCCTAATTAGAACCGCAACACCATGACTCACTGAGATTACTCTGGAGTCCGAATAGAGTCCCTGAGATGGGAGCGCTAGGCATTTACGCAGGTTACTTTACAAAATGAAGGAGAGTTCCTTCTAAGATTTTGCTGATTTTGCAAGGTCCTTCCTTAATTTACCCACTATGAATTAAAAACGGTTTCTTTGTTAAAAGTGACAAAAATGTTTTAGTGTTTGCAAAATAGAAAGGTCTTATGAGATCTTATGAGATTCCAGAAAATATCAACGTAGTTAAATTATCACGCTTTGGGATCTAACTGCTGGTCCCAGAAGTTTGCCACATATTAACATTATGTTTCGGGGAAAGTTCCTTAACTCCTCTGAATCTCTCTTTTTTATGTATAAAATACAATTCATATCACCTACTTCTTAAAATTGTCTTTCAGATTATACAATTGTGTGTGAATGTGCTCTTCTAAACCATAAGGTTATTTTTAGAACATTATTAAAGTTGGGTTTATGCATGACTTCCCTTTCTGACATTCACAGGACAATAGCGATCGTTCGTCAAATCCCACTGTGTGGACCATCAAGGAAGAGCATAATTCTTATCCTTGAAGTAGATTTACCTGTAAGTGAATTCTTAAAAAATTATGTACTCTATCTGCCTAGGGCATAGATACTACTGATGATATTAAGGAAAAATATTTACAGCCTTAGAAAAAGGCAAATGTGAGAAGCATGTTCTTTCAGTACCATATGAGGACACAGACATAATCATGGGTTATTTAATTATTTAGTGAAAGTGCATTTTGTTGACTCTCTTTGTTTATAATTGATAAGAGGTCCAAGACTTAATGAAGTGTTACATTAACCTGGGAAATTATGTCTGGTAGAGATACCAATAATTTTTGTCTAGTGGAGAAGATAACCCCAAAACTTGCAATTTATTGCCCTGCAAGACATAGAGTAACCACATCTATATCTAACGCAGCAATCTTATTCTAACATTTATTAAATGGATTGTGCATACTCGGTTCTTTCAAATGATCTTATCATCTTCCTAGATCCCAAGGTAATAAATGAGTTGAATGAATGAATTGAATGAATTTTTGACACATAGTCATTTTATGTATGTAAGTCAGGTTTTTAATTTTTTAAAACTGTACTTCCACGGTGATAAAGACATTTTGCTGTTGTGGAGGTAGTGATAGTGGGATGTGGTGGATGGTAGAATATATTCTGAGATTGGAAAAAAGAGCATTGGAATGTGAATGGGAAGAAAGATGGATGGATGGCTAGTTAGAAGTGAAATTTCTGGAAAATCTAAACAAAAATATTAAAATTTGCTTCTCTATTTCTCTTGAGGGGGTCAACATGCTGTTATATGGTTATGGTCAGAAGCTGGAGATATTGCTTAAATAGTAGTGCCTCCTAATAACTGGAATATACACTATCACAACTGTACTCAGCAATTCTCATTCTCGCAGAATAAGGTTCAGTGAACATTATCATCCGTTTATACTTTATGTCTGAGATAATGGAGACCCAGACAGTTTTGGGGTTACCAAAAAACCACTAACAATACAAACAGTATTCAGTATCCTTGACACTGTGCTAAGGATACTAACCACTTTTAACATTTACATGTGGGTGAAATGCATCTGCACAGAGGTCATCCCCGCACACAGGAAGGGATGGTTCACATGTTTCTAGGCATATCCTGAAATTTCTGCATAAGCTTGAACTTTTAAGGCGTAAGTTTTCAGAACCTCATTTCAGTGTTGAGTAATGTGAGGATATTGGGCTAATTCAAATTTCTGATTCCTCTGTGGAATGTTCTATACAAAAAAGGGAAGGCCAAAGATACCTGATGGAATGTAAAACTTGGGAAACACCTACTTAATAAGCGAGCCAGGGCAACATATAATTGACCCTCAAAAGAGTTCAGCTTCAAATAAACCTTTTCAAGTCTGTTTAACTACACATTCCCTCAATCTGTTTGGCCACAGGCTGACCCCCTTCTGCCTCACCTTTTCTTGTCCATCACCTGTGAATGTGGCTATGAACAACACCTATTAACTGAAAACACAAATTTCACCCAGCACTTTAGGAAATTCTGTACTAATCACCTCTGAGGTCACTTGAGCACAATTACTTATTTAACGTTCATATCACACTTAGTACTTGCCAGGCACGCTCTATTCACTTCACAGATATCAATTCACTCAGATCAGGTAAAAATGCACAAGATATTTAGAATATTCTGCTATTTTTTTTAATGTTTACTTATTTTTGAGAGACAGAGAGACACAGCAGGAGTGGGAGAGGGGCAGAGAGAGAGAGAGGGAGTCACAGAATCAGAAGCAGGCTCCAGGCTCTGAGCTGTCAGCACAGAGCCCGATGCAGGGCCCAAACCCACGTACCATGAGATCATGACCTGAGCTGAAGTTGAATGCTTAACCAATCGAGCCACCCAGGCACCCCTTGCTACATTCTTTTATGGTGTCAAGGACTGGGTCTATGCCAACATAGGTGAGGTAAGATGGACTGAAGGGAGGGATTCAGTGCAAAATTGAAACAGTTTCTATTCAACCTTCCCTTCCTCCCCAGTGACAAAAAAGTAAAGGGACAAGAAACCAGATCACTCCAGGTGTGTACTACAAACATTCTGCAGGGGTTCTTGCTCTAAGAAAGTTCATCTTTCAATGAGACACCCAGATTTGCTATTTATTTTAATGTAAACTATTAGAGAGGAAAACATCTGGGAGGAATGGACCAAAAACAAAAAAAAAAGGCATCTGTTGAGAGTAAGCCAACTAGTGAAGCAATATTTAAATGCCGTGAGGAAAAAGAAATTCCCAAACTTCAGGTCTCCTAGTAGCCTTAATCTTGGCCAATCTAGCCCCATGTACACAAATCTAAAATCCTGTGTTTGGGCCTGCCAGGAAACTCTTGCTCAGAACTGGGCGTAGGTCATGTACCTAGCGGGATCTCGATTCCCAGACTGATGCCAAGAAATCTTGAGCCTGACACTCAGAAGTAAGAATTAAAGACAGTAATGAGTATGTGGGATTCCAGGGCACATATATATGCTTCCCCACCCTCTCTCTCTTGCCCTGACACCACATTATGAGCCAATCATCACAGGTCAGGAGGAGCAAACGGTGGAGAGTTCTGGGAGTCACCTTCAGTGTTTTGTCTGTTTTCAAAATGGGCAAGCCATGGAGTTTCACCTTTTCTAATTGGCTCGAATGGAGTAGTCCAAGCTTGGAAGGCAGAGCTTTTCCAATACTGTTTGCTCCTCCAGAGTCAAGACACCGTCTTCACTTTGTGGTGGATGCTCATGTGTCATGGGGATGAGACTGAACATTACACGTTGTAACTTTTTCTCTCCTTGCAGTGCAAGCAGATGCACGCACGGCAAAAAGCATGCACTCTGGGTCCTGCTGCTCTTCCCAGATCCCTAGCTCTTATCACATGCTTTAAAAGAAAATCACTAGACCCCTGCCTCATCAATAACCACATGTGTTTTTTTAAAAATAAGCACACTTTTGGGAAACCTGGGTGGGCTCAGTTGGTTAAGCCTCCAACTCTTGATGTCGGCTCAGGCCATGATCTCGAAGTCTGTGGATTCGAGCCCCGTGTTGGGCTCTGCCTGACAACAAGAAGCCTGCTTGGGATTCTCTCTCTCCCTCTCTGCCTCTCCCCTGCTCTCTCTCTCTTTCAAAATAAACAAATAAACATAAAAGAATTTAAAAAAACAAAGATGCTTTTTAAAATGTATTTTATTTTTAAATTAATTACTTAATTAATTAATTTATTTATTTCAGAAAGAGAGAGTGTGAGGAGGGGAGAGGGGCAGAAACTTAGGCAGGCTACATGCTCAGCTCAGAGCCTGATGTGAGACTCAATCCCATAACCTTAGGATCATGACCTGAGCCGAAGTCAAGAGACTGAAATCAACTGACTGAGCCACCCAAGCACCCGCCACCCTCCCCCCAATAAAAAAAAGCTTAAAAATGTTGGGGGTGCTTCATAAATTAGATTTCCATTTACCTGCAAAGGACATTGGAGTGATGGAGAAGAAAACATGCTTATATCCTAATTATACAGGAAAGCAGTCAAAAGATTACCGTGAGCCCAAAGAGAAAGTTAGAGGAAAAGGACACCTAAGAACATGAAAGATGGTACCCTTCAACTCTGACAGGGACAGGGCCACTGATTTATTCCCAGAGTTGTTAGTCTATGAACAAAAGAAAGAAACAAAGCAAATTTGTGTCTGAGTATCCCCAACTCTGAATCAATGTGCTTTACGATGACCGGCAAATCTGCATTTTGAGAATGACTAATTTTCTTGTAGGCTCTCAACTGTAATCTTCAATACAAACAAGAGCTGGCATAAGACTCTGAATCTGTTCATTTCTTGAGAAGCTTGGCTCTATACCTCTACTTGTGGGGTTGCCATAGTTCCTCGGTACTGCAAACAGTGAGTGACGGATGGAGTGAGGGACCAGATAGCTAAACCTTCCCTTTCTCAAGCTGTTCTTTTGTTGGATTTGGGATGGGCACTTTCTTGCCCCATCATGAAACGCACTGTACCCCAGGCTTCAGTGGATCACCATCGCAGGGAACTTGTTAGAAATACAAATCAGGGGCTCTACTTCCCATGAGCTAGAATCTCTGAAAGTGGGGACCGGCACTCAGTGTCGCAACAAGTCTGCTTTGCGGTCAGAGTGAAGGGCCGCAGCCTGCCATCAGTTAGTGTGACCCTTTCTGGGAAAGAGAGCAAGCTTGAGTCAGTGTTTTACTCTCTTCCACCAGAACTCTTGCGATGACGGAATTTCCAAGTCTGGCCTTTCAAGTGCCGTCCCCAAGATGGAATGCGGCACACAGGAAAGCAGAGAGGGGAAAACGTCCAAGAGCCAAACAGAGAAGAATGACCTATATGGCTGTTTTGTCTGCATCCTGTCTAAAGGCACCAAAATTTACAGAGGATAAACTAAGAGAAGGGGAAAAAAAATTGAGGCTCGATGATCTTTCCAGTTTGGAGTAAGTTTAAATGGAGCAATAGTCTGTGCAGATCTTTGGCCATTATGTATGTTCCACTGAGTTTTAGGCTGGCTTTTATCCCCCTGAGTAATCAGCCCACACACAGCAGGTTAAAAGGTAGAAAAAACACTTGTTTCATTTTCTATTTCCCATGTCTCTGTATACACATCAACGTACAGCACGTGCCAAGAACGCTGTCCACAACATCAAGGTAATAGACAGCATTTTAGATAGATATTGGGTAGTTTTTTATGCCTGGGTTCAAAATCTGTCTGGGTTGTTTACTGGCTATTTGAAATGTGGCAACTAACTTACTCTTAATCATTCATTGATTGATTTATTCATTCAACAATGTTGCTTTGAGTGGCTGTTATGTACCCAGTTGTTACATACACACAGAGAGGATACACAGTGAACAAGAACCATGTTCAAACATTCCAGAGGAAGACTGAAAAAGAAACCACCCAAATAATAACATATATGAAATAACATCAATACTATAAATAAAACTGAAACAGCGTAGTGGGGATAGAAAATGGGTGTTAGCAAGTGTGCCATTTTAAACATAATGGGTAGCAGGGGCTCCTGGATGCCTCAGTCAGTTAAGCATCAGCCTCTTGATTTTGACTCAAGTCATGGTCTCATGGCTAGTGAGTTTGAGCCCTACCTTGGGTTTTGCGCTGGCAATGTGAAGCCTGCTTGGGATTCTCTCTCTCTCCTTATCTCTCTCTGCCCCTCCTCCACCCTCCTTCTCTGCCTTTCCTTTTCCCTCTCTTTCTCATTAATAAATAAACTTAGAAAACTAAACATAACGGGTAGTAAAAAAATCCTCTTAGATATTTGAGCAGAGAGCTGAATAAAATGAGAGACAGGACACTGTATGGAGAAAGAACTTTTTGAAAAGAATAGTAAGGGCAATGGTCCTGAGGCAGAAGTGAGTATGGAGTGGTTGGAAAATCAAGAAGGCATGGTAGCCAAGAGGCATAAGGGAGGAAACGAGTAGAGTGAGATCACATGGGGTCTACAGCTAGTGGTATGGATTTTTATGCATGTGTGATAAGGACACTTAATACAAGATCCACCCTCTTAGCTAATCTTTAAGTATATGATCCACTTTTGTTAACTACAGGCATCAAACTACATAGTAGATATCCAGGACTTCTTCATCTTGCAAAAGTGAAACTGTGCACCCTTTTACTAACACCTCTCCTATACCCCTTCCCTCTATGCTCTGCCAACCAGCATTCTACTCTCTGCTTCTATGAGTCTGACTACTTTGGATTCCTCATATATGCGGTATCATGTAGTATCTGTCCAATGTCTGGCTGGTTTTATTTTTTTAAGTGTGTTAGAAACACATTGGAGGTATTTAAGCAAGAGTCTGGCTTAGATTTCAATGGATCATTCCAGGGGCACCCGAGGTGGCTCAGTTGGTGAGGCATCTGACTCTTGATTTCAGCTCAGGTCATTATCTCACAGTTGTGAGTTCAAGCCCAGCATCCAGATGTGGAGCCTACTTGGAATTCCGTCTCTCCCTCCCTCTGCCCTTCCCCAACTAAAAAAAAAAATCACTTCTAAAGGATCATTCCAGCTGCTGT
Source organism: Suricata suricatta (assembly GCF_006229205.1). Taxonomy (NCBI): domain Eukaryota; kingdom Metazoa; phylum Chordata; class Mammalia; order Carnivora; family Herpestidae; genus Suricata; species Suricata suricatta. The sequence continues at coordinate 133,459,878 of NC_043703.1, read as the reverse complement.
GTAAGCATTCTCTGTGGAGCTTACAGGAGTGGATCATACATAAGAAAGGAACCACGGAGACTGGAGAGGGATGTGGTGTCTTGTACAAGCTGTGGACATGATGAGAGATGAGTAGGGAGGATATTTTTCTGTAGGAGGAGCTGACCAACTTACTGATAAAAAGAACCAGGGACAACTGCCAGGTTTCTGCTCTGAAGAACTAGGTAAATGGTCATCATATCTGGTGAAATCAGGAAGCCAGACAGAGGAGCTGGTTTGGGTAATGAAAGAAATGCAAATCAAGAGTTGCTTTGGAGAGTTAAATTTAAGATACCTATTTCCTAATCTTTAGATATATAGTAGACATGTCCTGGAGTGTGTAGAGCATGAAATGATGTAATACATATGAAACCCTTAGCCTGGTGTAAGGCGTGTAAGAAACATGCAGTAAATCAATAGTAAGGAGAGACATAGTATCTGTCATTCAAGGGAGACTTGAGTGTTATGTTCTCGGGCTGAAATAAGATCATTTAAGAGTCATGTGACCGGAGGAAGGTGGGGACTCGCCTGGGTGGCTCAGTCGGTTAAGTGTCTGACTTTGGGTTGGGTCATAATCTCATGGTTCATGGGTTCGAGCCTCTCATCAGGCTCTGTGCTGAGCCCTCAGAGCCTAGATCCTGCTTCAGATTCTGTGTCTCCGTCTCTCTCTCTGCCCCTCCTCCATTTGTGCTCTGTCTCTCTCTTTCAAAGATAAACATTAAATTATAAAAAAGAAAAAAGAATCATGTGACTGGGTGTTGAGCATGCAATATATAGTAAACCAGTGTCACCTCAACACTAAGGGTACAGACAGCCACACCTCACGCTTCTTACCTATCAGTTTAAGCACATGAAAGGCAGAATATTTTTGAGAATCTCCTCTCCATGCTTTCTCCTACCTCAGACCCTTTCCACATACTATCAAAGAAGTCAGCATGGAACAATGAGAAGAAGCCATTGTTCTGGGCCAGACAACCTGAGCTCGGTGTCTTTCACCTTTTGCTATAGATGTGACATTAAAGAAGTTACTTATTTAACCTCTCTGACCCGTGGTCTCCTTATCGGCAAATGGGTTAAAAAACCCACATCACAGAGCTCTTGGAAACATTCAGTGAGAAAACATGTAATTTTCCCTGAGTGATACTAACATTTTCTTTTAGCTGCATATAACGTCTACTAGCTTTAATGAAACTCTGCGCTAACAATTTTTAAATAAAGGAAACTAAGCACTTTCAAAATACTGTACATTGCATTCACTTATGACTCCTGAAAAAGAGGTCAAACGTTATTGGCCAGAAGAGAGATATTTATTTAGCTTATCTCTTTGGCTGTTACTTTCTTTATTTTAGAAGACATAATTAAATAAGTTCATCCATTCATTGCCTCTGGTGACTTTTGATGTTCAGCCAGGCACAGCAACCTTGTTTAAAAGGGAGAAAGTCAGCAGTGAAATCAGAGATAAGAACACACCCTTTATGTTAGGTATAAAAGAGGATGCTTCAGGAGTTAGTACAGGATATTGAAAGGAAATAATACATAATTAGGAATTTGGTCTTTTTTTATGGCATTCTATCCCAATTAAAGATTTGTTAGTAAAGAGATTTTAGCACCTCCCAGGAAATAATACACAATTAAGGAATTTTGTCTGTTTTTATGGCATTCTATCCCAATTAAAGTTTGTTAGTAAAGAGATTTTAGCACCTCCCCAGGAAATAATACACAATTAAGGAATTTTGTCTGTTTTTATGGCATTCTATCCCAATTAAAGATTTATTAGTAAAGTGATTTTAGCACCCCCCTCGCCCATTATATATGCTTAGTGAAGTAAAAGTTACTAAGTATCTTCTATAAAGCAGACCACTAGAGGTTTTCACAGATCATCTTCTTTATTCTTCTTTTTAAATGTTTTTTATTTATTTTTGAGAGACATAGAGAGACACCCTGAGCAGGGGAGGGTCAGAGTAAGAGGGAGACACAGAATCTGAAGCAGGCTCCAGGCTCTGAGCTAGCTGTCAGCACAGAGCCGGATGTGGGGCTTGAACCCACAAACCGTGAGATCATGACCTGAGCTGAAGCCGGTCGCTTAACCAACTGAGCCACCCAGGCACCCCCAGCTTCTTTATTCTTAAGGGCACAACAATTTATTATTTTTATCCCCATTTTACATATTTGTAAACAGGCTAATAATTAAAAAATGAGAAAACCAACACATCTATAAGTGTTTAACCCTGAGTTTAAACTAAGATTTCTCTGCTTCTAAAGCCCATGTATTTTCACCTTTACATCAACCACATCATGAGTAATAAAGATAAAAAAATGAAATAAAACAATAGCTTACCGTCCATGTGTTCTGTGTGTGTGTTCTAAAAAGGCACATTCAAATTTATAAGTAATTTGAATTAGAATTTTTAAAATGTTATCTAAGGTTGTAAAAAATAAGCTATATTTGCTCCAATGCTCATATATCTTCTGAAGGTAGAAGTTTGGTAATTTGGCACTCATTTTATGTAGTGTTCTTTTAAGCTTAATATATCTCTTGGACAAAATTGGAAGATGGTATAAATTATAAAGGCACAAGAACTAATCTTTGGATGATAAGCATAAACTACTATTTTTTGAATACCTGTATTAAGCCAGACTCTCTGGTAGATACTTTATATAAATATAATTACCTCTAATCCTCAAAATATTCCTGTAAAGAAGATAATTATTACTGTTGTCATTTTATAGTTGATAAAGTTGAGACTTCAAGAGATATGTGACCTGTCACAGTGCCCAGGTAAAGCATTATTACTGAATTTTGCCTGAGAATGAAACACCCTGCTGTACTTTGTATTATATTTTATAATATTTGCAATTTATTTATGTCAGGGGTCATATCCTATGCACTTTAGAAGGTAGAGACTGAGTCTAAATTATATTTCTGTACAGTGTAGACATCCGAACTCTGACATGTTTCATCCAGACTACATGAAGACAGTGTTTGCAATGGGAAGTCTTACAGGAGGTAAGGATATATGAGTCACAGAAGTTCCAACACAGTATTTTCCCTTCCACAGTGGCTTCCTAGCTGCCCAGGACTCATCTTCTGAGATGCTTCAGTGCCTTTAATCTCCATTCCAGAGTCTGCTCCTAGCGATACGTTAGATCTGAGGACACTGGCCTACTAAATACTGCATTCGACAGAGAGCCAGAAAACCTATATTTTACTCCAGTTTCCACCCAGGACAGACTAAACACTCACAAACAACTCTCTCCATATGCTAAAATCTGCCCCCTTCTCATTAAATTTGAGAAAGACAAGGCTGGGGGTTGGGGCGGGGGGAGGATGGCGTTTGATGGAGACAGTGAGGAACTGTATGTATGTATTACAGTTATATGGATTAGCTCGCCTGAGTATTTGAGGTTGGGAGGATTATCCAAATGAAAGAGTCAAACCAAGAGATCCAAGGGACTCCCTGTAATCCAAAGGCAATGTACAACAAATACATATTGAGAGGTTTTCAGAAAATGCTCTCATACTATGCAAAGTATGTATGTATATTTATAAAAAAATTCAAGTCTTACCCAAAAGAAGCAAAAAGCCAATATAAGGAAAATGGAAAGGTTTTTTTTTTTAAATGAGCATTGCTTATGTCATTCTAATAATTAACCCAGCAACTGTGACAAGTTATTCCTTCAGGAATGAATTAGATAAATGATTTTTACATGTTTAGTTTGCTTTTTGTTGTTGTTGTTTTAAATTTACTCACAGGAATTTAGAAAGGAAACTTGCAGTTGAATTAAAGTTTGGAGCCAATGTATCCTGTGAACAATTCAATTTAAGAACATACTCAATTAGGGAATTAAAGTAGCAGGAGCTAAACTTAGCCCAGAAAATTAAGATTATTATTTCTGAAATAATATTTTCCAAAGCTAAGGATAATCCATGATGTTTATCATGGAGCATTAGATTTCAATGAATATCTCAAATGGCTACCATATGTTTTCCAAGTTGTTACTCCCACTGGGGAATGAACATTGCTATTCGTTATCCAAAAGCTGGTCAATTCTCTTTCTATAATATTTGAGAATTCAAGGAAACCTTTGAGTCATCAGATTCATCATCACAGATAGGCACGGCATCTAATTTGTTAGAGTATAACATACAACAGTCTCTATAAATCTGGATGCAGTGTTGGCTATGGGCAAAGAATAACTTAAGTGACCTTCCTGATACGGTTACATTTTAGTCAGAAAACAATTTTTTCATACAACTAGAATAACTTTAAAAGTAGGGTACTGCTTTAAATTAATACCAGGGCACTAAGTTATTAAAAATAGGCACCAGTGTTTGTCCCTTCGACCCAGGTGGGCTAGTCCCGACTTTCCAGTCACGTCCATACAAGTAAGAGTCTTCCAAGTCTTTGTGGCTTATCTGGTGTATCTATGAAAAATTAAGGAGGGTGTTAAAAGCTGGAAGTGTGTGAAACTCATTTACGGAAAGTCCGCACCCCGCCTTATTTTTCATGTCCTTATCTTTGACTCTCAAAAGGGTGGAGATTTCATAGCCATGCTTTTGTGTTCAACTCCTGAATCTTCATTCATCTACAACTTTCTATCATGACTTACAAATCTATGTGTGTGGGGGGGTACTTTTCTTCAGAACTAGATAGAAAATATTTTTTTGGTGAGGGCTAGGTCTTAAAGTCTCCTTAGAGGCCACCTCTGGACAGCTGAAAATAAAGATGAAGACCTCCTAGAGCCCTTCCTGTGGCCCTGTCCTTCTCCAGGTCATTCAACTATGAAAACTTACCTTTATCTGTAACTCTCCGCTGTTCTTCCCAGGCTTTTTTTTTTTTTTTTTTTTTTTTGAGAGAGAGAGAGGGAGAGACAGCATGAACAGGGGAGGGTCAGAGAGAGAGGAAGACACAGAATCCGAAGCAGGCTCCAGGCTCTGAGCTGTCAGCACAGAGCCCGATGCGGGGCTCGAACCCACATACCGCGAGATCATGACCTGAGCTGAAGCCGGGCACTCAACCGACTGAGCCACCCTGGTGCCCCCTTCCCAGGCTTTCTAAGCACTGTTGGTTTTTCATTAAGGAAAATGGCCCTAAACCATTATTAAACTATTTCTACCCAAACCCCCTCCTCTTGTGTGCCCATGACATCGCTAACTCATGGAGCCCAACGTTCTAATATTATGAGTGCGACACATTCTCGGAAGCTGTGGACTGTGAGAAGCAGCCTCAACTGCAGTGCACTCTGGGCATGTCGGAATCCGCCCTTCTCCTTCATATTGCCCACATACTTTTCTACTTCCTCCTCCAAATCCCATTCCTGTTTATCCCTTTAGACTCTCCTGTCCCATTTTCGTTTCCCCAGCCGGTCCCCAATGGTGGTAAATGACACTACCATAACTGCAATTACCACTCTGCTTCCCGTACACCCTTCGGTACAGATAAAAGCCTTTGAAGGGAGGAAGGGGTCAGAATAGGAGCTAGTGCCTCAGGGCCTCAGACCCTCTGACTCAGAGAAGGGAAAGGGAATTAGCCACTGAATAAGGATATCATTTTACTGACATGATACACAGTAAGTGGTCAAACAATTAAAAACAACATCAAATTGAAAAACATTATACATAAGTTGTTTCGTTCTTGTGCAGATGTTTTTATAGGACAGAGTCCCAGAAATGGGGTTGCTAGGTCAAAGGACAAACACATCTCCAATTCTGCTAATGATTTCCAGATCTTCCTCCATAAGGGTTAGACCACTTTGCATTTAGAGATGTAGCAAAGTGTTTTCTTCCAGCTTTGCGACAGAGCGTGAGGTCAAACTGCTGAATCTGTGTTAGTCTTATGAATGAGAAATCGTTTCTTGGTGCAATTTGAATGTACATTATTTTGAGTGAGATGATCATATGTTTACAGGCCATTTGTATTCTCCCTTAAATTTCTATATCTGACATAAGGCGTTTTTCGATCCAAAGCACTGTTTCTTTAACTTCATGTCATACCCCACAGGCAGCCTACCCGTCTGCTAGATATAAGACCAGTGCTGCTTATATATTTTCTTCGAATTCAGTAGGATGGATGGGACACAGGTGTCAAAGAAGCAAGAGGACTTAAAAGCCTTCATGCTCCTCATGCTCAGCCATCAGTTACTGGTTTGGCAGAAGCTGAATGAAGTATGAGAAGGTGACCACAGACCACAGTAAAGGGGGAGCGCCTGTCCTGAGCATTCACATTCTGTGTTATTTGGGGATCTTGCCTGCATGATTTCTCTCCTCCTCTTTCTTAAAGGTAGTAATTGTATTTCTGTAATTTGTGCAAATTAGAGAGAGAGAGAGAAAGCAGGAAAGGAAGGGAGGAAGGAAGGAAGGAAGGAAGGAGGAAAGGAAGGAAGGAAGAAAGGAAGGAAGTGAGGAAGGAAGGAAGGAAAAACTAAGGGAGGGAGGGAAGGAGGAAATATCAAGAAAAATTTCTCACATCTGACCATCAATATGGTTTATAGAATTTAATTCCAGACACATCTCATTAAATAAGTTTTGTTTATCATTTCTTTTTTTACTTCTGCATTTTAACTGAGATAATTGACATATAAAATTATACTAGTTTCATATTATAGTTCATATCATATCATATTCATAGGGCATATGTAGGGCCCTGATGGTACCCTCTCCCCATCAGATGGCCTTCAGAAATATCTCCGGAAAACTTTAGGAGTAAGGTGGCATGGTACAGAGCAGTGCCTCTTCTAGAGTGTCAATATATCATAAAATATCTATTAACTATTAGTAAATACCCCTTGAAAACAATGTTCTATTGGCAAATATATATGTGATGTGTGGGATCAAATAAAGATAAACAAGCTCTTTAATGCAAGATCTCTCAACGCCTTTAATATGAAGATGCCTTAAAGTAATCAGTGTCTCCCAGCAGAATTTGGCTGCAGAGTCCTCATCCCAGAAAACAATAACAACAAAATGACAAGCAAACAAAAGAGGATCTAACGTTTGTGGTAATGCTGGGAAATGGCGGAAGAGGGAGGGAAGCATCTAGCTAGGTGATCCGGAGGAGTCTGAAATCTGAGGGCTTGTTGCGTGTCTTAGTCTCTCAGATCTCAAGTTACTCATCTCTACAGTGGGATGCTCCTACAAGGTCACCTTCAGTTCTCACTGCCTTTGAGACATCAAGGCACAAGACACCCCAACGGCCTTGCTTTTAGCCACTCAGCAAGTGGCTCCCTTGGTCCATCTCAAGGACACTGCATGAAGGGAGTAAGAATCAACACATCTAGAACATCATGAGAAACAGTCTAAGAAACGTTGAGGGTTTTCTCTCGCACAGTATCATGGAGAACATGACACTCGTCACCATTCTTCTTAGATGTAGAGCCTGCCTTCTTCTCACTGATTTTCATGGACTTACCTGCATAGGTAGCAGTGTACCTGAGACAGGGTCACCAACTCAGTCAGAATCCAGCTTTACTTAACTTGTGGTGACTGCACACAACGTACACCTGTTGCCTGCTCCTATTCAGTGATTAAATGCCAAAACAAACCCACAGGTGGTTCTAATCACTCTGTTTCTTTGGCATTGGCTCTTCCCAATATTTTACATCATTTTATTACAACAGAGGTTCTCTTCCATCAGTGTTACTAAACTATTAAGATGTCATCGGTTTCTATAAACCCCTGAAGTGGGATTTGTTGGAAATGCCCAATGTGCTGTGTGGCCCCTTCCCTCCTTCTTTAGTGAAATGTACTGAGCCTACACATGCCAGGCACTCTGCTGAGGATGAGAGGTGCAAATGCATTCGTGGTTGCGCACACATGGTTTTTTTTCTGAATGCTCTGCCACACTCCCTGTAGAGGCAGGTCAGACGCCTCATCCTCCAGGAAGCCTTACTGAGCGTCACCTCACCTCAGTTTGGATTGTTACCCAGCCTCCACATGCACACACACACACACACACACACACACACCCAGACGTCTCCTTTTACAGATACTTTACACTTATTCTACTGTGTGCCTGCCTCCCTCCTAATCTCTATCACCTCAGCATCTATGGCAGTGACTGCCACACAGGAAGGACCCAGATTTGTGGCTGATCAACTCAATCAGAGTCAGAGAAAACGATTCTTTGTTCTCATAGATCACATAAAAAAATCGAGCTCAGCTTTTCTACGTTCCTTAAAAAACCCAATAACACATTTGTAACATCTTAAATACAAATCTTACAAACACCTCTTACATACATAAATATTTTTGGATTATGAAATGCTCCAATTTACCTTTCAAAGATAATCTGCGTGGTGTGAAAATTATTTGATGTAGGTCTCAAGCTCAGCCATGGCCCTGCCCAGAGAAGGACCCCAAGTCGAAGCCAGACTAAAACACAGCTGAGAGAGACCTATCACATTCCCCCCACATTTAAAGCTGCCTGCTTTAGGGGCTATCATCTCTTCCTACTTCTGCTTTTGCATGCCTGGGAGTGTGGGGAGAAAACAGCGTGAGACAGTAGCAGTAACATTTCTGGTTTAATTACAGAAACACAAGTCTTACATCTCTGTAAGCCTCAATTATTAAAAAAAAATGACAAAAGGTACATGTCACGTCTTCTCTGCTTCTCCTCACCAACCATCTTGTCCTATTGTAAACAAGGACGCTTCACAAGTACTCAGAGCGTTAATTACAACACACCAGTCAGTCTGCCCGTTATATCTGCAGAATGAGAACTTTCATCAATGTATGTTGGAGTAGGAGGCATACAGAAGAGAGTGCCTGCTTCATCTGAGCAAATCACCTAGAAGAGTGTATTTTTTATACTCACATACTCTTGAAATGGCATTCTAAAAGATTTAAATGTAGTTATTTGAGAGGAGAGAGGATGTGACCAGAGAAAAGAGACAGAGGGAGAGAGAGAGAGAAAGAGAATCCTAAGCAGGCTCCACACTCATCATGGAACCTGATGTGGGGCTTGATCCCCTGACCCTGGGATCATGACCTGAGCAGAAATCAAGGGTCAGACACTCAACTGTCTGAGGCACCTGGGTGCCCAATATTTAAATGTATTTAAAGAAAGAATGTAAACAGCAAGATTTCTGTGCTCAGTGTAGAAGTCACGGCCTCCCATTACCAACCAACACATACAAAGCCAGCTCCATCACTGACTACTGATCAGATCGGTTCAGACCTCTTGGCTTCTGTGGCACTTGTTTAGTGCACATCACTCTTTTTAAGGAAAGTCCAGCTGATGGCTTCTAGCTTCGCCCTTTCCCTCTCTCTTCTATCCCCTGACTTCAGGGAGGCTTATGCTGTTAGGAAGACAAATATTTGTTTTTTAGTTCCCTGGTTTCTCTCTGCTGCCAGGCATTTTATCCTGATGTGTTTGTATAGAAGGGAATAAAAGGGAATCCATCACAAAATTATTTTTGCTCAGTGAATGCCAAAAATTATGTGCAACCAAAGCAAAAATATAAAGTAAAATAAAGAGGGGGGATGTTGGTAGTGACCGAGAACTCATCCCTGGTATGATGGGCAAACAGGAAGAAGGCTGAGGAATGCATTCACCCACCCACTCCCTGCCCCATCCCCCATTCATTCATTATTCAAGCTAAATTCAGCAACTAGCTGCAGGTTTTATATCATTCCTCAGATGCATACACTCTTTTTAAAATCCAGCCAGAGGATTAAAAAAAAAAGCCTACCACATGGTGCCTATGTTTAACTATGTCCTAAAAAGTGTGATTGCAGAAACACCTGTAGTCCACATAAAGCATATTTTCATAGATATCCCAATAGTTAAAGAACTGGGTACTTGGGAACATCAAAGGCAATGCCTATATCAGAAAGTTCCCAAGTTTGGGTTTTCTTCTTTTTTGTAGAATCAAGGAAAGAACAAGAGGTTTGGAGTAAGAAAATCCTGTTTGAGATCTCGCCATGTTTCCTCCTACTTATTCTATTTACTTTGTGGAGCTGGACTGAGGATCAAATAAATTAATCCATGCAATAACCATCACATTCATTCATTCATTCATTCATTTAGCAACCCTTGCAATGACCAGGGTACTGTTCTAGGTCCGGTAGGACTACAAGGGTAAGAAAAAAGGGACAAGGACCCTACTCTTCTGGGGTTCTTCATCTATTAGGCAGCCAGATACTGATAAAATACCCACACTTATGATAAATTTATAATGACGTATTAGAGCGTTTGCTCCAATAGAGGCGCCCACTTCTCCAAGCTTGATAAAGGAACCAACAAAGACAGGGACATTGGGGCAGGCTTCACTAAGGGAGACACTGTAACCAGAGAGGTAAATTAAAGAGTCCTGGGTGAAGGGATGGAGATGGGTGTGGGTGGAACAGCATGTGGAGAAGCCTCTACACAAGACAGAAAGCCATGGTAAGGGGGCTCTGCGAGAGGGTCAGTGTGGCCATAAGGTTGTGAATGGGTAGGAAAGAACAGAAAGTGAAGCACAAGGTGGGAAGGGGTGTTCAGCATATATATTACTGTTGGAAACAAAAGGAGCTGTGAATATAAAATGGCATAAAAAATGTAAAATATATCAACAATTGTGTTTATTGGTTACGTGTTGAAAGTGTATTTCAAATATAATTGGTTGACCAAAGCGTATCATTAAAATTAATTTTATCTGTTCTGTTTTTAATTTTCTGAAGGTAATTACTAGAAAGTTAAAAGTTACCTACATGGCTCACATTCTGTTTCTACTGGGCAGTGCTGGCTGTGTGTGCAAAGCCGTTTAATTCTAGACAAGAGTTTCTATCCTGAACACAATGGGGAAGCGTTAGGCAGAGGGATGATGGGATCATTCCAGCTTCTGGATGGAGAACAGATCAAAACACAGTGAGGGGTTATATGGAAAATTAGCCATGAACTGCACTAGACAGGCCAGACGCCTCAGAACAGCTTGGTTTAAGGTCAAGGAGTAGAAAGGTGACACATGGAAGTAAAAGGAAAGATATTTAGGAGGAAAACATCAACAGGCCCCAGTTGAGAATGGGATATGGTATGGAGAACCTCCACAGAGCAGAAAGCCAGCCGGGAATATACAAAGATATATGTGGAAATTCAAAAGGTAACACCATGAGTCCTATCCCAGAGGTCTCATTCAGGGCAGTGGGAGCACAGAGTGGGAAGAGGGGCTTTCCACAGCACACAGTACAGCTGTGGCTGCCTTTGATTTAAGGTGGGCTTTACTGAAAATCAGCTTCTAACATCACATTGAGAGATTGCATTCAGTTGGAACACTAACTGTCTTTTAACCAGAGTTGATCTGAAATCAACTGGTGCATAATGAGTGTGACTACGTGCAAGAGACCATGGAACAGCTTGAGGAAAAGAGGTAAAGGAATTAACATTTATTTAGTGTCCACTCTCATGTGCCAGGAGCTTTTATGTTCGACTCATTCCATCTTCCTGATAACTTTGTGGGGTCATCTTATCATCCCATTTTAGAGATAGGTAAAATGAGGCTCAATGAGGTTAAAAAATTAACTGGAGCTCCTTACAGACAGGACATTTTGATTTTGCTCCCCACTGTATCTCCAATGCCCAGCATACTGCTTAGCGTATAGTAAATACACAACAAATATAGGCAGAATGAGTGAATAAAGGTTATACAGCTCACAAGGGGTAGAGCCAAGTCCCAACTCTGTCGCATTTGACTTAGGCACAGGGTAGTAAAGTTGAAATTAAAAAAAAGAAGCAGAGATAGCTTATACATTTGTATGTGGTTAACAGGTATTTATGTAAGAGCCCTTTATCTATGACAGATGGTTATCCCACACTTCATTGAATAATAAAAATTGTCAACATTTCCTGAAAACTTACTGTGTGCCAGTCACTGTTCAAATCATTTCCTTCAATTTATATTATTTATGCTTCATTCGTAGCAACTCTGTGGGGTAGAAACTATTATTTTTCCCATGTTACATATTGGGGGAAACTAAGGCACAAAGAGGTTCAGTCATTTGCTTCAAGTCACATGGCTGTCAGGACATTAAACCCAAGGAAGCCAATTTGAGAGTCCATCCCACACTCTTAGCTACTGTGAGACTCAACCCTCTACTCCACGGGACTCTAGTTCTTACAAATACCTCCTCGGGGTTAGGGCAAAGTCTGCTTCCTGGCATTGGTCCAGCACCCTGTCCTGGGGACACACAGTGTGATGACATATTGGGGCACACCTTTTGTGAATCTAGGAAATCATTCAAGGCTAAATCGTGAGTCAGACAGTTGGACAGTCAGAGCGAAATGAGTACAAAAAGTGCCCGTGGATCTGTGTGCATCTCAGTCAGTGCAAAGAGCCATTTATCCTGGGCCTTGAAGTGTCCACTGGCAGGAAGCTATCAATTGTCTCCGATGGCATCAGACAGGACAGGGAAAAGACGCGAAGCAAGAGCCTTAGTAGCTGAAGATTTCCCAACAGCACAGACCATCTCAGTAGGGTGTTAACAAGTGAATTCAAGAGACCCTTGTTCACTAATAGTGAATAGTTAAGATACTCTCTAAGCACACTGGGTGTTAAGTACTTGCTAGCAGTTCAGGTAATGAACTGGATGCTTATGACCAGCCATCCAGGATTTTCTCTGTGCCATTTACTTCAAGTGTCAAATTACAGATTGATTCTGTGATGGGTAAGAGGGCTTAGTGCTCTGATTTGGAAAATCTGTTGGCCAAATATACGAACATTTCATTTCTTTCAAGACTTTAACGTTGCCATGCACATGAATAGAGTTCCTAAAGGAATCACTTTTTGGGTTTTTTTTGTTTTTGTTTTTCTTAAAAAAAAAAAGTTGCCAATACTGTAGAAATTTTAGAATAATATTCAGTATCTGGCAGTGTGATATAAATGGATCCCACTGGTTCCCCATCAAGATGATCTGAAGTGCAATCAAGATCTCATTATAAAGTGGTCTAATCTGAGTGTCTCAGGGCCTACAGACTGACAACAGCTTGATGCTTCCCTACTCATTGATGGCATCTATAGCCACTGCGAATCATGGAAGTAGACCAATGCCCTACGCGCTAAGTGGCCATATATAACAGAGAGGGAGGACTGTTCCAGGACTGTCCCAGCCCCCTGGCAACCATGAGAAGTAATTCTGCCAAGATTCCCAACACTCGCTCTATCAGAGAAGCAATTAGAATTGCTTGTCTAATTTTCTCTTCGGCTAAACTAATAACTCCAAGAGGCCAAATCCTGCATCTCTCTTTTTCATGACCACACTCCTGGTATCTAGTGCAATGTCTAGCATATAATAGACACTCAACACAGAGTTATTTAATGAATACAACAACTTTTGTAGGTCGCATTATGTTGTTGGTAAATTAACAGTTTTAGAAGACATTATGAAAACAGTGTTCTAGAAATGTATTTGCTACAATGTTCTCTGATGGCTTTTATAAATGTGCTGACATCCAGATAAAACTCTAAGACTAGAAAATGAAGGCTGGTAATTCAGATTGGGGTAAGGAGAGAGGGCTTCATAGACATGTGGGTAACTCAGAGTACCTTTGAGAAGGTAATAAATGAAATTAAAAAGGCATTCAGCAATATTGAGTCAGAGATATTTCATTTGGAGAGAAAAGATTGGGAATTGATACAAGGGGGGGTCAGGGTGGGAGGCTTTCTGTTTTGTATTTTGTAACACAAACAGAGAGGAACAGTACATTATTTTTTACCCTGAAACTCATCTAGAAAAAGGTGCTCTGAAACACATGTACCTTCTTAGTATATTGCTTCGTGGGCACCTGGGTGACTCAGTCAGTTAAGCTTCTGACTCTTGGTTTCGGCTCAGGTCATGACCTTAAAGTTCCTGAGATCAAGCCCTGCATCAGGCTCTGTGCTGACAGTGCAGAGCCTGCTTGGGATTCTCTCTTTCCCTCTCTCTCTGCCCCTATCCTGCTTGCATTGTCTCTCTCTCTCACAATAAATAAACATTTAAAAAAAGAATATTGCTTCTTTCTTTTAAACACCATATCAGCTGGTTTTTAATTTGATTGTAGTCAAATTTAATGCAGAAGTAACTTACATTCAATCCTCAAGTGTAAGTGGTGTAGGGTATTCTGGACCTGGTTAGGAATGACGGGAGGAGGAGAAGATGAAGACTGATAGGACCCTGGCGCCCTTCACATCGTACCCAGGGAAAATGACGGTTGTAGACCAAACCAGTGACTGTGGCACACTTTGTGCAAGGGAGAGATTTTAAAGAAAGTTAAATAAAAAGTCAGTGTCTGTGCTTCTTCAGGTTCTTTTCTCTTAGAAGATGAAATAACTTGGAAGCTTGGATTAACTTCACAAGATGGATCATGTACTTCACGTTACTTTTCAGCTTTACAAGACATCTCCGCTGTCTATCTTCTAATTTCTCAACTAATACAAAAGTAGTCCCCGCCTCTAGCTGGATATCCCATAGCTATCTGAAGTTAATGGCTCACACCCCCAAACGAACCTGGCAGGTCCTCAAAGGCCTCCTTATCACCCAGAGTTTTCTGCCTTGATGAATGGACATTTACTCAAGGTAGAAACTTTGGCATCATGTTTACTTCCAGGTCTTTCTCCAGCTTCCTTCTTTCATCTGCCCATTTCCTGTCAGTCACCAAGTTTTCACAATTTTCTTTTTTGAATATCTTTTAAATCCCTGTCCACATTTCCCCTCTATTACCACTCTGTTCCAAATTTAAATAACTTGCAAAACTGGTTTCTTTTTTCCCAGTTGGCCCCCATCTCTAAAATGCTTTCCCCATTATGTCATCCTTATCCTTGTAAAATAAAAGCCTCACCATGTCACTTCCCTGTTTCAAAAGCTGTGTAGCTCTGTGTTGCTTAGGGTGAAGTCACAACTTCACAGAACAGAATTATCCAAGTTCTTTCCAGTCTGGCCTAGGAAGTACCATTTTCATTCACGACTACGGTATCGATCTGTACACCTGATCTGGAGGAAGGAGATCATTTTTACTGACAAAGGTTGGTATTAGAGGAGTGTGATAATCATTCTTCTCCATGTAAATAAAACTCAGAGACACAAAACCCTACTTTCTGTCAATAAGATTAGCCATACGTTCAACATACTTTCCTTTTTGAATTTAAATCTTATGCCCCAAAGGATAAAAAAACAACTGATAGTAAAATCTGTCTTCTTGCTCTTTTCCTGCCCGGCTTCTAGACCCCCCCTGAAATGATGATGATGATCTACATGAGGATAGCTAACGTTTATTTACTTAAACACTTATTTTGTGCCACCACTAAGCTAAGTGCTTGAAGTTGCACATAAGCTACATAGCAGCCCTGAGCTCGTTAGTGAGGTCCTTGTGAAGACTAGAGATGACCCGCGAGAAATAACCCAGAATCCCATCTGACACATGGTAAAGGGTTAAAAACCAAAAGCTATTCCCATTAAATCCCAAAGCACCCTGAAGCAATAACTCAAAAAAGCATGTCTTACCATTAAGCCAGCTGTTCAGTAGTAATTTATTTATACCATGGACAATACATTTCTTAAAATATGCATGGAAACAAGCCCATCAAAGCCAGAGACTTCCTTTAGATCTGCACCTCTTTGGCAGACAATGACACCTAGGCTTGGCTTAGATTATGTGTAACGGGTTGTCATTAGGACTGTGCCTAGTGCAGCAAATGGTAGCTTTGTATTTGGGCCCTGAGTTGTAACATTCATTTCTTTAAGGTTGACTGATTCTGGACAGTCACATTATTTGCCTGTTCAGTGGGGCAAGAAATTTTCTGAGGGGGACTTTTTTGGGTAGCGTTTATATGTGTGACTATGAGTCTGGGGAGATAAAAAAAAAAGTGTGAGCACAATATAAGTAGTTTTATAAATGACTAATTATAACTACCCTGGATTTTTTTTCACCTTGTTACCTCTGTACCCACAGCACAGTTTTTATAAGAGCATCTTATATTTCTCTCTCAGTAGGAGAATAAAAATCTACAACTCCCTGTCAGCACTTTGCTCTTATAATAACATTCCTTTCCAATTTTTAAGAAATAACAGTTAATAAAAACAATTAAAACAAATCAGTTGATACTATTTTTCTCAATGATCAGTAGATGAATTAAGTGATGGGAACATAAAGAAACAAAATAATTTAGAAAAAATAGTTCTAAAACCATGAGGGGTTAACATTATCAAGTTCCAAACTCACTGAAATTGTCCAGTTACTAAGAGGTGTGTGTGTGTGTGTGTGTTTCAGGATAATATGCTTTAATGATTCATTTAAAATAATAAAATAAGCTGGAAGGTATGGTAAGTCAAACTAAAAATAATTAGAGCCTCTCCATCTAAAAAGTTCACAATCTAATATAACTGAGTGACTTTTCTTTTTTGGTTTCTTCTCTAAACAATTACTTTGTCCCATCCATGTGCATGTCCACCAACTATTTTCAATTTAATTTTCCATTGTCAGATACTGAGATTACTTTTGTCTGGGAGATGACAAATGTACCAGCTGTTCTTACTACTACCCACCCCATTCATTTATACAGGCACAATGGGGAGAAATGTTTTTAATTAAAAAAATCCATAGCTAGTCTCTTTTCCTCTATTTAAGAAAACCCTGCTCTTTAAGAAGGTCCCCACTTGCCAGCCTGTTTCTTGGCATTTTTGTGGGGAGAACTAGGAGGAAAGAATGAGGAAATGAGAATAAGGACAGGCAATGAGTGCAATTTTTTATCCCTTGAAGCTGTTTTTATTGAGAGAAGAAAGGGAGCAGCTTGAGGGTATGTGCCGATAACAGATGGGAGAAGAAAGGGGGATTTTAAGTTTATTGCTAAAGCACATGTCTCTTTAATCAAATAAGGGACTTGAGTTATTTTATGATAATATTATATTTCATGGCATGCCTTCTTTCAAGCCTGACATTACTCTGGGACTGGTCCATACTGGCCATGTTTTCAATGAGTTATTTATGGCACTTTACCATTTTTAGAGTGTATTTAAATGCTTTCTCTTATGTGTACCTCAGAAAACCATAGGGTAAACAGGGAACAAATTACACTCATATTTTTACATATGACTGAATCAGAAAAGATGAAAATCGGACAAGACTTTCTAGCATTCATGTTGGTGGGCCTTTTATCAGCCATATATTAATATATCATATTGTGATACTTAGTTTAATGTGGATTTGCTTTGGAGAGATGTCATTATAAATTCAAAAGCATCTAAATGACCTGTAGAAAAAAAATCAATGACTTATGTGTTTAAAATTATCCAAATATTTGGCATTAACATACAACAGATTTCTCTGCTCATTTCACTTTTCACCTAGAGATATGTGGCCAAATAGTATTTTTCTACTTTTGGACTTAATCACACCATTTAAGAATTTCTAGAGTAGGGAGTCCCCTCTGGAGCATCTCTTCAGAAACAGTCCTTCTTATGGAGATGCCAAAGATCAGGTTTCTTGTTCGGCTAATCTTCTGACCACACCTACATTCACACACACAGGTATGTCACCCATTTGCGTTGTACTTGAGAGTCTGAAAAATGCTTTACTATACTTTTAAAAAATAGATTTTGGAACCAAAGAACCAAGTCTTCGTTCTTCCCCAGGACGTTAAAAACTCCCTAAAAACAGGTAATGAATATGCCTCTTTTATCTCTCTATTCTGTTTGTAAAATGAGGATAATGAATTACTGGTTCCATAAGGCCACTAATAAATCCACAACACGCATAAGTATCTAGAGCAACTTACACTAAGCACTCAGTAAATGTTAGCTTTTAGTTTTATTCATGTTGTATTTTCCAATGCTTCTTAAAATAGTTGTAGCACACAGTAGTCACAAAATAAATGTTTATGGGGTACACATTACATGAGTCCCAGTTTTGACAATGTGTAATCTGTGGGGAAGTTACTTCATCAGGAAAATAAGAATATTACACCAACAATAATGAAAATGGCTTCACAAGGCTGTTCTGAAGATCAAATGGAATAATATATGTCAGAAATGCTTTATAAATTATAAAGTGTGAAATAAATGTTAATTATCATGTTTATTCTCTATTTTCATTTTCACAAATACACTCTTCTGCAGACATGATTATCTTCATTTTATAGATGAGGCAACAGGCTTAAAGAGGATTATGTAACTGCTCAAGGTCATCTCAATGCTTGGAGGAATACTCAGACCAAAAATAGGTCTTTTTTTTTATACCTCCAATTCCAGTATCCTTTTTACTACTTCATTACTGCTCCATACAATATGATCTCTCCATAACATTATTTCCATGTATTTCTGTGCTTGCTTTTTTATATAAATGGCCTTTGATAATGTTGATACAGATATTTATTTTAGGGATATTCTGTTATTGCCAAAGAATTAAAAAAAAGTGGGTGGCAGCAATCCAATGACAGCAATTAACAAATTTAATCACTCTAAAGCCCTCTTAAAAGGTCTTCATCTATCCTAACATATCTTTAATATATATTAAAACTAACCATCTCAAAATCTCACCTAACATTAACCCTGGGCATCTGATATTTAAGGGTTTGGAGGTGGGGTCGTCAAAAAAGACAGTTGAACTGTTGTGGTTCTGGGTGTTTTCACAGGGATTTTTCACAAAACCAAACTGGTAGAATTTAAGTCCCCCTTAGAGAGCCCAGCCCCCTGACAGGGTTCTTGTCCCCAAAGGCAAGTTTTCACGTGGCAAAAGCTCACACCAATTCTTGCGTTCTCAAGCGGCTGGCGCACGGTTGGACCTGGAGTCCCAGCTCTCCCCAGATCTGTGCCGGACACTGAGGCTCTGATTCTGGTCTCCTCATTCCTCCTCCTAGTCTGTTTCTATTTACTTCCTGGAATCAAATGTTGAGCCTATAGCTCAGAATATGCTTCTGCCTATGTCCTTTAGCCAATTTGGGATGTCCTGACATTGGCCCCAGCTCACCTTCACTGCCACTACATTACAACTTCTGACATCCAACTCTGACCTTTTCTTTGCTTTCTACATTCTTGGCACCTACATGTCCCCCTTTCCCTTACCGATTTCCCACCACGTTATGGCTTCTTGAGATACTAGTCCAGCCCTGTTTCTACTCCTACTCTGTTGATTTCTGATAAATGCTGGTAAATCGTTTCTTCTCTTGGAAACACAATTTACTAAACTGCGGTATGTCTTTTCCTTATCCTGTTGAAAACCACCGTCCAGTGAGACAAATGTGCATGTATTATATGTCTGTGCCACTCTGCTGTAATTGTTAACCATCTCATTGAGATACCTCTAGACTGTTAATGACATCAGAACATGCAGGTCTACTATGGAATTGAATATGGGAGCTGTGGTCTACTCAGTACAACATATAGGCAGAGAGACAATGACATCCAAGGGTTCTGGATACATTGCTTCTATTAAGATGCCATCAAGGATCACATTAGCTTTGTTCAGACACTTTATACCACTGACTCACTTTATACCATGAAGCTTGAAGGCAATGAAAACCTTCATATCTTGTTCACAGGAACTGGGGCCAAGGGTCTCCCACATCCTTACTATTCACTCAGTGTTTTGTTTAAATCAAAATTCAGTTCTTTATGTTTATCTCAATTATTTCTATAATCTATTTCATATTAATTAAATCATATTTACTTATTAGAATGTTATTAGTATAATCAATATAATGTTAATTTAACCATTCACATAAGAGTTATTCTTTCAATATAATCTAGTTAGTATTAATATTTGGACTTTATTGGCAAGAAGTGAGACTTGCTGGTCCCAGGATAATTCCCTTCCTCTTTCCTGAAGATTGGGGAACATTTTCTATTATTAGTGTTTTTGCCACTCTCACATTGTCAATATTTAAGATGGGTTGCTTCTTCTGTGCCTGCAAACCTCCACAGTGCTCGGGACAGAACTATATGACAGCCATTAGCTGCGGACATAGAGCATTAAGTTGGGAACAGAAACCATCAGCACATAATCTCTTAATTGTTAATGTGCATGGGCTTGAACAGCTCCACTCTAAGAAAAACTGGATAGTGTTAGCAATGCTAATTTTAGGACTTTGTCTTGGTTTTCAGCCTGGGATGTCTCACTGTACTCCAGCCAAATCTCAGTTGTCTATGTCATGCTTAGTGGGTCATGGACTAGACAGCCTCAAGGCCCCCTTCCTTCCCTCGGTGGCTGTCAGCCATTTCAGTATCATGGAGTACAAAGGCAACAAAATCCTGGCAAGTCCACTTTGATTCTCTTTAGCAGCTCTTAAATATGTCTTTCCAGTTAAACTGTTGAGCTGTTAGCAGGAGCCAACTTGAGGGACCATCTATAGGTTAAGCTCGACAGCCAGTTGTGAGAGCTGAGCATCACGAGAAGGAATGGTAGTCTACTGCTACTGGGGTGGGACAGAAATGAGGCAAAACGCTGGTCAGGAACATTAGAGAAATAATGCAAGCTTTCCCCTTTGGGTTGATATTTTTGTGATATTGCTTTAAGGATAAAGATGTATGAAATAAAAAGCACAAACATGTAAAGTTGAGCTCACCATAAAGCCTTATGTGACGCTTACATTAGTCTTTGAAAACGTGGCCTGGAGATATACACCATTCAAACAGCTGCACATCCACAATTCTCCCTACGAATTCTGGGCAAACAGACTCAACAGAGATATAACGCATATTAACATGAAGGGAAAGGCTCTCTTTTCTCTGTTTGTCACTGAGTCACTGTGTGAGCAGAAGTGGTAACCGTTTCAGAACTTTTCCCAGAACCATCCCATAGGTTAGTGAGCTCTTAGGGCTCAGGCATTTTTCTAGAGTTAAACAGAGGACAGGACACCAGATCCCTAGGAAATCGATTTACATCTCCAAATTCCCTCTGGTGTACACGTCCCCCAACTTCTTGTATCAGAAAGGCTCTCAGATGTCTTCTTTTCTCACGTCTTCATTTCACCTCAAACTTGTGTGTTGGCCTTATTGGCCTAGTGCTGTTTTTAAAGCAATGTTGCTTGTTCCTATGTAATTAACAGCCTATCCTATTCTTGGGTCTCTAACACAATCTCCTGCGAGAAATTTTATTTCTTAGGTATCTTATTCATATCAGACTGACTTGAGCTTCTTCCTAAAAAGTATGTTTGCCTCTAAAAATGATACAAATAAGTTAAATTTACTAAGTACATTAAGGTAATGTCAGGCAAAGCTTGACTCCTGATTTTACCAAGCCTCAGTTTCCCAATTCCCAAAGGATAGAAGTAACATCTTCCACTTCAGGGATTCTGTGAGAATGAAATGAGTTAATGGGTGTAAAGCACAAATGCATAGTGACTTGCACATAGTAAATGCTCAATCAACCCTAGTTCTTTTTATTATTATGAGATACCATCAGATTCCGGAGATAGAACAGAGACATATATTTAAAGAGAAGCATGAAAAAATGAAAGGCTAAGCTATAATTCTTTGGAATGGGGTACGCAAAGTTGCCTCTGTGACCCTGTCCTGTGGAAACAGTCCCTGGCAGGCAGATCCTGAGCATGTGACATCACTGGCTGGTTCCTCCTCTGTTGCCTTAGTAGCACTCCGGCAGCCAGAAAACACGCTTCTACAACAGAACGAGGTCCGGAGTTGGTCTTGGGGGGCAGGCAGGGAGACCCAAAAGCAGGGCTATTTTCGTACATGAAATTGAGATGTAATGTCCTACCCATTCTTTAATTTATAAGCATTGTTTATTCCCTACAGAGCAAATTCAATGCTTTTCCAAGGCATGGTTGCAAAAGCCAAGTAATTTAAAAAGAAGAAAATTATGATAAGCCCCTCTTAATGCAGGAAGGATTAGACAGCTTGCTACCAGAAATCAAGAAATATTTACAATAATCACACTGAACTCCAGACTTTCATCTATAAATCTAAACAGAAAACTTTAATCCGACAGACTGTAAGCTGGTGTCATGGCTATATATGGTCACAGAACTCCTAAGGGAAAGCAAAAGGAAAAGAAGGAGGAAAAAACCTTAGATGCCATGGCTCATAATTCGTGTATACACTCCGCTAGTGGGACCTGTTAACTCTGGCAAAATTTACAAGTAGGATTCATTAATCAGCTTTACTCAAACGCACGTAGCACTCTCCGCTTTAAGGAGCCACAAACTCCCTCCCTTTGGGAAATCTCACTGTTTATCATGCTGAAGTATTTTCTTCACAGATAAAACTGTTGTGACAAACATCAAAGACATCTGGATTACACATTCTGTGGGCTACACGGCCCCAGAGGGGCAAAAGAAATTAATTTTTCTTGCGGCTGACTTCATGAACACTCTCTCTACTCTTTTTTTCTCCTTTTCCTTTCTCTTTACTTCTTTTGGCCTATAGGTTAGAAAGAATATGTCTTGAAAGTGTTCAAATATTCGTAGAAAT
The DNA here is from genome assembly GCF_006229205.1 of Suricata suricatta. Classification (NCBI taxonomy): domain Eukaryota; kingdom Metazoa; phylum Chordata; class Mammalia; order Carnivora; family Herpestidae; genus Suricata; species Suricata suricatta. The sequence continues at coordinate 133,437,491 of NC_043703.1, read as the reverse complement.
GGCCACATTTTCCTGGATTCTTTCTAGGCTGAAGGCACTTCCAGGATAAATTTGGATTCTAGGGGATCTTGCTGAAGACACTTCCTCCCCTGCAGTTAACAATTCATTGTTTATAGGATGATATTTTGTTGTTTCATTCATTTCCCCAGTGTAACAATGGAAAGTCATTATCTCTGGCTTTGATCTTAACATAGGAATGGCTAGCAAATTGCCTCACCTACTAGTGAATGGAAGGGAAATCCCAGGTGTTTATGGGGAGAGGTGTCCAGGGAATACAAGGGAGGAAGAACGCTAAAGGAACAAAATAAATTCTTACAAAATATCAACACCAGCCTTAATAGACCCCACTGAAACTTAACCAACCAACTTGGAAAAAAAATTAGACTATGTCATTAACTGTAAACTGAAGAACAGAGTCCAGAAATGTCAAAATGTCTATACCATCAACATTATTACTTTTTTGCTCTAAAGGATGTCTCTTTAAAAAAAAAAAAGCTATTATTAGTAGATTTTATGTTGCCACAATATTAAGGGTGAGTTTATAAAGCTGGAAATGCCATGCTTCCTGATTTCAAGCTATACTAAAAAGCTATAGTAATCAAAACAGTAGGACACTGGGACAAAGACACATAGATCAATAGAACAAAATGGAGAACTCAGAAAAAAAATGTGCATCAATGATCAATCAATCGGTGACAAAGGAGGCAAGAGAGCTCTTTAATAAATGACATTGGGAAAATGGGACAACTGCATGCAAAAAAAAAAAAAAAAGAAAGAAAGAAAAGAAATTGGATGACTGTCTTACACCACACACAAGAAATAAATTCCAAATGGATTAAAGAGTTGAATGTAAGACCTGAAACCATAAAACGCCCAGAAGAAAACATAAGCAGTAATCTCCTTAACATCGGTCTTAGCAATATTTTTTCTGGACCAGTCTTCTCAGGCGAGGGCAACAAAAGCTAAATAAACAAATGGAACTACATCAAACTATGAAGCTTCTGTACAGTGAAGGAAACTATCCACAAAATGAAAAGGCAGCCTACTGAATGGTAGAAGATATTTGAAAATTATACATCTGATAAGAGGTTAATATCCAAAATATATAAAGGGCTTACACATCTTACTATCAAAAACACAAACAACCCAATTAGAAAATGGGCAGAGGACATGAACAGACATTTTTTCCAAAGAAGACATATAGATGGCCAACAGGAACATGAAAAAACGCTCAACGTCACTAATCATCAGGGAAATGCAAATCAAAGCCACTATGAGACACCATCTCTTAACTGTCAGGCTGGCTATTATCAAAAAGACAGAAAATAACAAGTGTTGGTGAGGATGTGGAGAAAACCTAACACTCATGCATTCTTGATGGGAATGCACATTATTACAGCCATTGTGAAAAATGGTATGGAGGTTCCTCAAAAAATTAAAAATAGAACTACCATGCATCCAACAATTCTACTAGTATTTGCCCAAAGAAAATGAAAACACCAGTTCATAGATATATACGTACTCCCTATGTCCATTGTCGTATTACTTACAATAACTAAGATGCAGAAGCAGCCTAGGTGTTCCTCGAAGGATGAACAGATAATTTAATATCTGGTGGTATATATTGAGTATATAGTGGTATATGTACACAATGCAATATTACTCAGCCATAAGAAAAAGAACAAACTCTTGCCATTTGCAACATGGATAGACCTAGAAGGTATTATGCTAAGTGACACAGACATAGAAATACAAATACCATATGATTTTGCTTATATGTGAAGTCTAAAAAACAAAATGAACAAACAAAACAGACACAGAAACAGACCTGTAGATACAAAGAACAAACTGGTGATTACCAGGAGGGACGGAGGGGTGAAATAAGTGAAGGGGATTAAAGGGTACAAACTTCTAGTTATAAGATAAATAAGTCCTGGGGATGTAATGTACAGCACGGGGAATTTTTAAAAAGAGTGAATTTATAAAAAGGTGAATGCCAGTAGCAAAATTAAATTTCTCTCAGCATATATGACCCTATCCTTTTACTAAATATACAAAACTGTCTTACACTTACTTCTCCCCCCATAGGTCTCTGGTTGGGTCAATCTCAGCAAAAGCATGGATCTTCAGAAATAGATAATCACAGTCATCATCAAATCCCCCCTGTTCAAAATTTACAGCCTTATAATTCAATACCAATATGAATAATATCGTAGGCCACCAATAATAAAGTTATAGTCACCCTCCTTCCTTCTGGCTAAAATGACCCAAAGACCCCTTTAGTGTTTGGGGGAAAATGGAGATCTCCTGAGTATCTATTATAAGGTGTTTTACACAGATTACCATATTTAACCTGCCTCAAAACTCGCTGGAATAGGTATTAATATACTTAACGTATAGATAAGGAAGCAAATGCTCAGAGAGCCTGAGTAACAAGTAAGATCTGGAACCCAGAATTCTCATTTCTCTTGACATCAAATAAACAAACCTGTAGATAAACAAACAGGGTAAGGACCAGTGGCTAGTCTGGAGGTATTGGATTTCATTATATATATATATATATATCTATATATCTCCACCCTCCTCTCCCTCCCACTCTTTCTTATTTGTGCTCTACATCTCCTAATGCTTCCCCTAAAGCACTAGGTTCAGGTATTCTTCATAAATCTTCAAATGACTCTGGATCAGATAGGTTGGGGGGCAACTTGAGAGAATAAATAAGTTCATGTTACCTTCCCAAGAAATCTCAGCAATATTGGTCTCTGCACAGATATACTCCTTGCTGACACAATGTGAAAAATGAAGTGAGAGTCTGGACTTTTTTCCCCTCAGGGCACCCACAGGTTCACTGAAGATTCACAACAACATCCAGAAATAATGTTAAATTACAGAAAGAGCTCTTTCAATGCCAAAAAATCATACAGACAACAAGAGGGACATCACTTTTTCAGGTGATTAGGAAAACTTTAAAGAAAGAATGGAGTGAATGAATAGAATTTACATACAGAAAAGGCTTAAGGCTATTCTGGTGTGTGTGTGTGTGTGTGTGTGTGTGTGTGTGTGTGTGTGTGAAGAATTTTGAATTACAGACCACATTTTGCACGAGAGGCTAGAACATAGCAAAGGAGATGAATATAGCTATGAATTAGGCTTGAAAATGGGGAGAACTGGCAAGAAATAAATCTTTAGAAGCTATTACCCAAATCCAGCGTTGCTGAGGATAAGGTGTACTAAGACGGTGGTAGAAAAAAAAAATGTCCATCGCTTCCCAGGCTGACTCACACACAGGATCTACAAGAATCCCATCATTCCACATGCTGATTATAAGGCCTTTTCAACTGCTTTGTGAATAACCAAAAATGACACATGTTTAAAAAGATACTGTTTTTTGGAGCTGAGGCCCTGAAATATAGACCAAGTGTTTTAAAAATAAACCATCCTTATCTTTTAAAAAGATATTGTATTGTCATCTTTCTTATTTACCAGATCTAGCTTCATCAGGATGAGGGAGAAAAGTAATTCCAAAGCAATAAATCTTCCATGGAAAGCACTCTACCTCTGGCTGCTTGATAATGAATTTAATCAGTCGCGAGAACAGCCCTGTCATTACGGATTAATCACCAAAGACTCTGCTTGGGTAAGTTAATTGATACTGTGTTTGCAGCTGATGGTGGTCACAAGACACACTTGATATTTTAAAGAAATTTAGAGATCGAAGGAACGCTCAATCAGTTCATTAGCAACCAAAAAACACAACAAACAAACACAAAAATGGAATTGTCAAACTGCACTGGTAGCTGTTCCTTCAAGTTTGATAAATTCAAGCCAAAAATGACTCAAAATGTTGGTAATATTTCTCTTTCTGTTGGTTTGTTTTGTCTCCTTTTCAACTCAAATAGGGAATTATAAGACAATGGAGTTTGGAGCAGGGATTTTTCTAACTCAACAGACACAGAAACAGACCTGTAGATACAAAGAACAAACTGGTAGTTATCAGGAGGGACAGAGGGGCGAAATAAGTGAAGGGGATTAAGGGGTACAAACTTCTAGTTATAAGATAAATAAGTCCTGGGGATGCAATGTACAGCATAGGGAATTTTTAAAAAGAGTGAATTTATAAAAAAGTGAATGTCCGTTGCAAAATTAAATTTCTCTCAGCATATATGACCCTATCCTTTTACTAAATATACAAAACTGTCTTACACTTACTTCTCCCTCCATAGGTCTCTGGTTGGGTCAATCTCAGCAAAAGCATGGATCTTCAGAAATAGATAATCACAGTCAAAGTGTAGCTCATTTTTAAAAGGTATATCTTAATTGGACAGTTTTAGAAGATTTTTATATGTTCTGTTCTCAACATGATGTCAAATACTGTTCATCCTTATTAAATTCCCACACACAACGTATGACTCTAGACCATTACCACAGAATTGAATGAAATTGATTTAGAGTTTTCTAGCCAATTATTCTCTTAAAACATACTATAAATTTTAAATAGGGTGTGAGCCATCCCTCAAGAAACTAAAGCAACTGAAAAATTCAGCAACTCTATAGACCCAGATTTAGGATCTGTATGTAGGCTGACTTCTTCAACAAGGTATTTAGAACTCTGAATAAAGAGGCAGACTTTCCAACTTAAAAGTTTCCCCAGAGTGCATTTTTTCCAACATCATTACATGCTATTTTTAAGTTTCACTAATTGCTACACAATTTGTGATTTACTGTTACCCTAGTCTTCTAATATTTCTTGGCAACCTTTAGTGTGTGAAAATGCGCAGTGTAAGCACTCTAATGAACTCTTTCTTGCGTAAACTGACCTAAGCCAACTTGCTTCTCAATATTTTGGAAAAGCTTCACCTGAAATTAGAGGTAAATGGTAGCTATGGTCTCTCCTCCTACAATTTCACTATCAAGTGGGCTTTTCCATGAAAGCAAACCTCAAACTAAATTCCGCTAAACTTTAAGCACTTATGCATAAGTGGGCACAAAAATGGGCATTGTAAACCCATGAAAATCCCACTCTGCTGAGAGTCTCTGACACGTGCCTCATGAGAAATGCTCATGCTGACGCAGATGTAACCATGTGGCACGGCAAGACCAGGTAACCATACAGTCAAGTTGGTCAGCAGGCCCCCCCACCCGAAATGGGAAAAAATAGGACCAATGGCACTCTTATCAAGAGAACTGTTTCAAAAGTGCTAGACACCTGAGCTAGTAGCTTCTATACATGCCTTATACAGCACAGTGGGACCCATACAAATCTCTCTGGCCCAACAAATACTCTGAACAATTCTTAATTCTAAAATGAAAATGTATCTCTCTATGAATTCTCAGATCATGAGATATGAGCTCTATCTCACAGTAATTACCAAAACCTCTAGGATGGTGTGATAGGCACAATTCTAAGATGGCCTCCAATGGCTCATGACCATGTCTGTTCGCCGTCTCTTCCGAGTGGAGGCACTTGCTTCTAACCAACAGAATATGGCAAAGGTGATGGGATGCCACTCCTAAAACTAAATTACATAATATGGCAAAAATGATGAGAGTATGCAGATGTATTAGGTCCTAAATCATTTGACTTAGAGTTCATTGAAGAGAGTTTTTCCTGGCTGGGCTTGATCTAAGGAAGGTCTAGGCCTTCACTGAAAGAAGATACTCCAAGAAAGTCTCCTGCTGGCCTTGAATAAACAAAGCGAAGTCTGTGGATGCAAGGAAGAGAATTCTGCCAACAACCACATGAGCTTTGGAGACTACCCTAAGTATCAAATAAGACCCCAGCATTGGCCAACAGAGTGACTGCAGGCTTGTGAGACCCTGAATGGATCTAGTTAAATAGCATAAGCCCTTCTAACCCATGGAAACAATGAGGTAATAAATGCATGTTGGTTCAAGCCACCATGTGGCTGGTAATTTGCTATGCAGCAACAGAAAACAGATACATATGGATTATGATAAAGAGACTTGAAGTGCTTTCTTTAAGTACCACTTCTGGGATGGGGGCTTCAGATGCTAAGAAACAGCCCTGGAGCAGAGCTCAAAAGGACAGACTTGTGCCACACTGTTTATTTATATGTATATTTCAATAATGCCTACATAGACAATAATATATTCTGTTTCACATATTTGGTCTTTGGAGTCTAGGTATTACACTACAGAGTAAAAGCTGGAAGTATCCATGAACAATGCTTAGTCCTCTCCCTGCCTCTCTGCTTCTACCATGCCTTCCCTATTAGAGACAGCAAAGGAAAGCCGTGGGAAGTTTTGGTGACTTCCTCAAGGCCATTCAGTTGAAGACTAAGATTGAACCCTCACAGCTTGAAAATCTCAGAGCTATTTGATTTTTGTTTTATTCTGCCCAGCTATATAACCCCTCTCACTCAGCTATAATTCTTACCCTAAACTCACCTTCAACTCACAGGCTTTGTAGGAAATTATCCAGTACCCCATGGTATCCGTTCATCCACTCACTGAATATTTAGTAAGCACCTACTATGTGCCAGGCATTGTTCTAGGAGCTGGTGCTAAATAATGAATAAAACAGACAAAAGTCCCTGTCCTCACTGAGCTTAAATTCTGATGAACGGGAAACAACTAATGAATGAAAAATCAAACTATGTAGTAAATTTGATGTGGGTTAAATGCTAAAGGGAAAAGGAGAATAGGGAAAGACAAGGGAGCCAGGATTTACTAGAATCTCAGGGTAGACCTCTTAGAGAAAGTGACATTTGAATCATGGCCTAAAGGAGAAAAGGGAGCAAGCCAAGAAAATGTTTAGAACAAAAGTGCTCCAGGCAGAAGAAAGAACAAAGGAAAAAGCTGTGTTAAAAAAAATTTTTTTTTAATGTTTATTTTTGAGAGAGAGACAGAGACAGAGTGTGAGCAGGGGAGAGGTAGAGAGAGAGGGAGATACAGAATCCGAAGCAGACTTCCGGTTCTGAGCTGTCAGCACAGAGCCTGATGGGGGGCTTGAACTCATGAACCGTGAGAACGGTATGAGGGGCAACAGGAGATCAGGTTTGGAGAGCTGTCATTCTGAATAAGGCAAAAATCCAGGAGAGGATTTTGAGAAGAGAAGAGTCTGGGAACACCAGCATCCTTTCTTGGGAGTTTTAAATCAAAATCAAGTCAGAGTAGAAGCAGCCTCTACCCCTCTGGCATAAGAAGCAAAGTCCCGTTTGCAGAGAAAGAGGGATGAGTCAGATCCAGGGAGAAATGCTGAGGTTGGAGGCTGGGACAGTGCTTACCCTGGTGTTCCATTCCTGCTCCTGTTACTCTTAAATTCTGGCCCAGCCCACTCTCTGCCTTCTTTTTTTTTTTTTATTTTTATTAAAAAAATTATTTATTTTTGATACAGAAGAGACAGAGCATGAGAGGGGGAGGGTCAGAGAGAGGGAGACACAGAATCTGAAACAGGCTCCAGGCTCTGAGCTAGCTGTCAGCACAGAGCCCGACGTGGGGCTCGAACCCACGAACGTGAGATCTGACCTGAGTCGAAGTCGGAGGCTTAACTGACTGAGCCACCCACGCGCCCCCTCTCTGCCTTCTTTAAAATGGCTTTACCTTGGGGCACCTGGGTAGCTCAGTTTGTTAAGCTTCCAATTTTAGCTCAGGTTTGATCATGACCTCATAGTTCATGAGATCAAGCCCCTCATTAGGCTGTGTGCTGACGGTGCAGAGCCTGCTTGGGATTCTCTTGTCGCTTGCGCTCTCTCTCTCTCTCTCTCTCTCTCTCTCTCTCTCTCTCTCTCTCTCTCTCTCTCTCCCTCTCTCTCTCTCTCTCTCTCTCTCACTTCCTCTCTGCCCCTGCCCATCTCTCTCTTTATTGTGCACTCAAAATAAATAAGCATAAAAAAATAACAATGAAATAGACTTACCTCTAACTTTATTAAGACCAAGCTCAAATGCTACGTCCTCAGACAGGTTTTCTCTGGCCACATTTTCTAAAAGAACAGTTTCTCATGCTCTATCCCCTGATCTTGCTTTGTCTTCATAATATTTCTCACCACGTTACATCATATGTTTATTTAGTTGTTTACACTCCATGCAGGCAGACCCTCTGTCCACCTTTTTCACCTACCTCTAGTTTCTAGAATAGTGTCTGGCTCATAATCCACCCTATTCTAATACTTCCTTGAGTGAGTAAATGAATAAATGCAAATGCTTAAATTCCCCATTGTTATTTACTCCAGTGGTTCCTCTATTTGGAGGACTTGCTGAAACATGGATGGCTGGACCCTCTTTCCAGAATTTCTGCTTTCGGTGTGAGGTCCCAGGTGATGTTAAGGCTGATGCTCTATGGGCCACACTTTGCTAATGACTCCTCTCTACAGTTATCTTCTGTGACTATCGAGAAGTTGTAGTGAACAGAGAAGACTTGAATTCTTTTTTTTTTAATCTAGCAAAGTTCTTGAGCTAAAGTTAATGTAAAACACATACCCACTGTAAAAGCTTAGCAGCTCAGTCAGACACGTTGCCAATATGGGACTATTAAGAAAGAGCTCTGGTAAATCTAACATTGTTTGAGGTGTGAACATTAATAAAGCACTTCACATCTGGTTTATGTAACTTGATTCCACACACCAGCAATCTGTGGCACTATCATTGCGTCATAATGTCCACAATGAGTGTCATGAAAAACTGCATATTAATCCTGTTAACTTACTTAGCGCTTTGCAATTTGCAAAGCATTCTTTGTCGGTCCATTTTAATAGCAGTATATAAGAGGTCTACCAGACGAGCATTCTTGTACTTACTTCCCATAGAACCAAACTGAGACCGGAGAGGTCAAGGGCCCCCAGGCCATGCTGACAGGCAGTAGAAGCTAAAGTCAGTTAGGTATGTCGATGGTGCCAGGTCCTTGCTTCCAACGAGTGTTACAAAACACCCTTGAAAAAGAATAAACCAATCATGAGAATTGCTATGAAATGCCACAAATGTAGGCATTAATGTGTGACGGATGTGTGACTTATTCGATTTCTTTTTTGGTTTGTTTGTTTATTTATGAGAGAGAGAGAGAGATGCAGAGCGTGAGCAGGGGAGAGTCAGAGAGAGGGAGACACAGGATCCAAAGCAAGCTGCAGGCTTCGAGCTGTCAGCACAGAGCCCGATGCGGGGCTTGAACCCACAAACTGTGAGATCATGACCTGAGCTGAAGTTGGACACTTAACCAGCTGAGACACCCAGGCGCCCCTATGACTTACTCAATTTCTTCATGAGACTCTATAGTCTCCATAAAAAAGTTTCACAAGGGAAAAAAAATTATCTGTGTCATCCTACTTTTTTTTTAAACCAAGGGCTCTAAGACAGATGTTTAGATAATTCTTTGATTTGTTGGTCAAAGTTTGACCGAAATCATCACTAATTATTCCACACAAGTGGGTTCCGCCAGCTGCACTTTCATGCTTCCTCGTCCTAATAAAGCAAAATAAAGTCACTTGGCAAGTGATGACCGCCTTAATTATTTTATTGCTACACTTATTAGGATTTCAATGGCTGTACTTAACAGAATATCCTGAGTAATGAGGGTCCACATGGATCCGAGTGGGCTTTTCACAACTTCAGGAAGGCAGAAATTACTTACTAATCTGGCTACAGCCAAACTTGGCCTTTCTACTAAAATAAGGGTTACCAGGTGTCCTACTTCTTTAGGGAATGTGCTACTTTTCAACAAATCACCCTGCGTATCTGACCCAAAGTAGGGCAGTAAAAATGTCTCTTTTTCCATGACATGCCAGATTCTCCTCCTCCCTCAGCTTTGACTCACTGAGTTTCCACACCTTTTGGTGTCTGAGTTCGAAGTTTTCCCCAGAATGACAAAACCCAGAATCTATGGGCCCCATGAACCTCTATGTTTCCTGTAAGAGAATGTGGTCACAGGGAGAAAGTTTCCCACCACGCAGGCTAGCCGGTTTGCCGATTTGTATGTCCGCATCGACCACATCTGCACTTGTTCCAGACATCCGAATCAGGGGCTGGCCGGGCTCTGCAATAACACTAACCTTCTCTGAAATGGTTATGACATGACTGTCACCTCCTCCAGGAAGTCTTCCCAACCATCACACCCTCCACTCCCCCGCAACCCCTACACCACACACCCAGCTGGAACTAACCTTTCCATTCCTCTGTCCTTCCATAACTTTCTTTTTATACTTATCTTCAAGTGATTACAACAAGATGCCTAAAATCATAGAGGCTCCAGTGCAATGAACGTCATGGCCACTCCTTCTTATGTATCTCCAGGAATTTCTAAACCCTCAGCCTTTATTTCTAGAACAGACTTCTCCCATCTTTGGTTTGGCAAAATTCTACTCATTTTGCAAAATTCAGGTCAATTGTCCTCTGCTGTGCTCCCCATTCCTCCTGTCTCCATCAGCAAGTCTAACCTTGCTTCACAATTTCAGACACTGACACATCCCTCCATGGAAGCACTTAATACTATAGTGTAATTGCTTCTTGTTTAGATTTAAATATAGTTGATGCACTGAATTGTAATCATGTCTTTACGGCTGAACTAGACAACCCAGGGGCCTTCCACAGAGCTAGCACATTGGAGGTGCTCAGTACGACTTGCCAACAGAAGCTCTCGTAACCTAGAACTGATGATGACCTTGATGACAAACGTGATGCCCTGCAGGGCACATTAAGCACCTGCACCTATTAGATGATTCTCCGGTGTGCATGGGCGGCGGCACTGCAAGTCCCCAGGAGTCAGCTTGTTTATTCCCAGCATGCTACGCCACTTTTCTTACTGTCATTACATAATTTGACCAAATATTATGTGAACCAATGGAATAGGACTATTTAGAAAAAGTTATTGCTGCAACAATCAGGTAGAATGCTTTTATAAACACTGAACTTATACTAGTTGTTTTTTTTTAACTCTTTAATATAAGCAAGATAATTGTAAAAGATTGGGAAAAATATGGATGAACTCTGCAATGAAACTGCATTGCAACTATCTTTAAAGAAACTGAAACTGAAATCATACATTATGGGTGTGGTTTAAGCCATTAAGAAAACAAAGAATTAGAACCACTGGATCCTTATTGAAAGAAAAATTCTAATTATTCTATGAGAATATGAGCAAATGAAAGTACTTTTTTATATTTTAGTTAAACTGTCTAGTGGGGCGTCTGGGTGGCTCAGTCGGTTAAGCAACTGACTTCAGCTCAGGTCATGATCTCATGGTTTGTGGGTTCGAGCCCCACATCGGGCTCTGTGCTGACAGCTCAGAGCCTGGAGCCTGCTTCAGATTCTGTATCTCCCTCTCTCTCTTCCCCCTCCCTGCTCTTTCTCTGACTCTCTCTGTCTCTCAAAAATAAATATATGTTTAAAAAATTTTAATCAGTAAACTGTCACTTAAATTTATTTAAAATTCCTAAGTAAAAAAAGTAAAATAAAAATAAAATTCATGCTAATTTGATTAGTTAACAGGGATAAAATTAGAATTCTATTTTAAGTCCTTCTTGATGGACTCATTTGAATATTTGATAAATACTATACTTCTCTTATTTTTATATTATCTAATGGACAACCTATTGTTTAATGATTATAAGCCTGTTGATCTATGAGTATAGGATACAGTGGTGGGCAAATTAGAGGTACCCAATGGTTGAATAATTAATGAGTTAATGAGCCTATTAATCCTTATGGTGATTCCGTTTTTTAAAATGTGTCCTTTTTTGACATTATCCTCTTACTTGGAAAAATGCATTTGACATGTTGCAGGGATAAAAGTGAGAAGAAACAAGTTTTTCATGAACTGGCTCAAGTATTCAAATTTCAAATATGTTTTTCCACATTTTTGCAAAGCTAACTGAAACCAGATACATAACTCTGTAGCCAATCTACCTAAGAGTGGTTGATTGTTCCTTCTTGGCTGTTTCTGACTTTTCCTACTATATAACTACATAAAGGGGCCCCATATAACTTATGGTACATATAATTTATATGTATTTTCATAATACAACTAGCTATGCTGATTATGTTGAACTAGACCATTGCCAGTATTATATTAACTTAGAGCTAAAGAATTAGGACTCTCTCACACCAAGTAGTCAATTTGGCCAAACTGATATATAGATGAAATTATACTTCAGATAGAAGCACAATCCTGGTGAGCATCTCAGATTGACCGCTGGAAATTGTGACTGAAAACTACATGATCCTCTTTCAGAGAGAGTCACTGAAAAATGTTTCCTCTTAGGCCACATAAATAAATGTCTGTGTTATCGATGAATGGAGCCACTTGGAAAAATCATCATAACTTTTATAGACATTGATTAGACCACTGCATTTGAGAGTGTAATTAAATACATGACAGTGATTAAACTCGAATTGCTACAGAATATGGAGCCCTTTGGAAATGTTTATGGATCATGTTAATGAGAACATGTCCCGAGTAAACAGAAAATATGCATTTTATGTTGCATGATGTGTTCTGTCCGTACACTTCATAGAAAATACATTTATCTCAAGACTGTTGTACCCCTCACTCCACAGAACGCAAAAAAAAAAAAAAAGATTGATAATAGAAAAAAATCGTGAAAAGTATCTTTTCTAGTACTGTCTTCAAGTTTCAAGACAAGCTAATTTATTGATGAGAGTGGGCAAAACAAAATCACCCTGTACATCTAAACCACGCTGTAAAATACTGTGAGTAGTTCACATCACCTTGGTAAATGCTTTTGTTAAACCCACTGCTCCCTAGCAACTTTTGTTAAATGCTTTCCTTCTCTAAATATCTTGTTTTGACCAGAACTTTGGGCCAAATCAAAAGATAACTCAAAGAGAAATTATGTGAATATATATATTCATATTCATAGTTTTTATAAAAATAAACAAATATATACATATATTCATATACATACATACATATATACATATATAGAGATATTTTCCACCCTTAAGAGATATCTTATCCCCAGTCACCTGGTGAGGGCCCTGTGTACTATGAGGGTGATCTGAACAACCAATGCCTAAACCCTTTGTGTGTCCACTGGCAATCTTAAACCATGAATTCATAATATTTCCTGTTTATAATCTAACCTAAGCTTCCAGGGTTTTCTCACCTTGATAGATACAACAGACATTTTTATTTTCATTTTTAAAATTTTTTTCATGACTTTATTTTATTTTGACAGACAGAGACAGAGAATGAGGGGGGCAGGGGGAAAGAGAGAGGGAGACAAAGAATCCAAAGCAGGCTCCAGGCTCTGAGCTGTCAGCACAGAGCCCGACATGGGGCTTGAACCCACGGACTGTGAGATCGTGACCTGAGCGGAAGTCAGTTGCTTAATAGACTGAGCCACCCAGGCACCCCTACAAGAGACATTTTAAAATACTCACCAGGAAGCATAAGTTTTAGGAAACGAAATTGTTATAGTATGGTTGGGGTTAACTGTGGTAACAAAATTCTCTAGGTCAGTTAACAAAAATCACAAGTCTAATACTCAGACTACTTTTACGTCTCATCTGAAAACACATATTGCCTCATGCTCTCGAACCGAAGAAGCGGACCCAATTCTTCTGCTGTTACTCATTTCCTAACCCCATGTCAGTTTGTGGGTCTCATAAGCAGGTGTAGGGGAGCAAAGAGGAAGAGTTTAAATTATGAGAAATTGTGTTCATGTAAATTTTTACAACGAAACTTTAAAAACTTGGGAAGTACGGAAAAGCACAATGAAGAAAATTACTATTATAATAATGTAGTCTCCCAAAAATGACCACAGCTGATAACTTCGTTATGCGATTCCAATGTGTAGACACACACAAATTTGATATTCTAGTGATTAACAATATGCCATGAACATTTTCTACTCATCATTCAAAATTCTTCAAAATCATGCTTTTCAGTGGCTCCATGATATTCCATTATATGGATACAACATAATTTATGGTTGGACAATAGTAACAGAAGCATTTTTCTGGAAGATCTGGGTTACACCAACTCGTCACTGTAGTAATATAACAGTATTCATAGTAAGTTTAATATTATCAGATACTGTTTAAGTGACAGATTCATTCCTTTTCCTATTGTCTTCATTGGTGTTTCTTAAATGGGAGGATCTGTTTGTCTTGCAACTATCTCTTGGCTTAGAATCATTCACCACTTTTTTCCCCTAAGTTTTCAATTGTGAACAAGGTGTTACCTTAAGTGGGGCTGATACTTCAGCTACAAACCCTATAGCGATTTCTCACATACTCCCTGCTAATTGTTCTAAATAGTTACAGGAGTATAATTATGGTCCCTGTGGTCCTCAACTTGTGAGCTCTGGACCAGAAATATCAGAGTTACCAGAGAGTTTGCTAGAATGGCAATTCTTGGCACCATTCCAGACCTACTAAATCATAAACTCTGGGGATTAGATTTAGCAATCAGTGTTTTAACAAACTTCCAGGTGAACTGATGCTTGCTCAAGCAGTATCCTACAGATAGACCGTGCCGTTGAGGTAAGCCATTCTCACACATGCATAAACCACCAATGCATCCACCAATTCTTTTAACAGTCTGGTGCATAACATTAATCCCAATAATACTTTAATATCACTGGTCTGCATTTACCTTAATTGAAATACTTTCATGCGATCATTCCAAATGAGCTGTTTAAGAAAATGAGAGGTACATTTCTTCAAAGATCTCTAACCAATTTGATGGAGGTTTTTTCTCATCCTAGCATTTCTAACCCCACTCAGGAAACTGCCTGAAGGGGCAACAGCAAATATGAAAGCTATCAAAGGACTCTAGGTAGATTTATCTTGAGGCAGATCTAGAGTGCTATGGAGCTGTATCTAGATAGATTATTAGCAAGATAGATCATTTTACAGAAGCTGTTTTTATCACCTTTGATTTTCTTTTTCTAACTTGAAAAATGTGCTTCCTAAAGAGTGTTCCTCCATTGTTCTTTCCTGCCAAGCAGAGCCCTTGGTCTAAAGTCACTATCCTCCATCACTACCAATATGATGCTAGTGCCTAAATGTCTTTACTGCTGGAGTATTTTTACACAGAGGTAAACTAAGTTATCCATGACCAAGTGTTCTTTTCTCCTTTATGTATTAAGGTATATTTTTAAATGTATTACATGTAAATTACTCCATTTTAAGGGAAAGGCTGCTTTGAGGAAAAGTAGTTTATTATTTAGAATGGGAAGGCAATGCTGGTGTGACATTTTTAAGGGGTTTGCATAAATAGAAATATGTATCCTTTTGAAAAAGCAGAGTAGAGAAGTAGAAATACTTCCTAGAAACTCTGATCTCCTATTTTAAGAATCAGTTGCTTGAGCTAATGGTAAACCAGGAGCTTACGGCCTAATTTCTCTCTCCCCACTCAATGTGGGGGGTCGTACAGCCATACGGGATTTGACACTAACCATAAAAGCTTCTCCTCTAAATCTCCCAAGATATATGAGAGCAAGTCTTTCATGCTCTTTCCCAAATTTTTTTTGCTTCAGAGTCCTCTGGGACTAGAAGAGACACTCACCAATCATCCAGCCTCCACACCGTAAAACTCTGAGTCACAGACTCTAGAATTACTGAACCTTAGAGGAAATTTAGGGGGCACTGGAAGGATTTGTCAGCTGGTAAAATGAAGTCAGGTAGATAAAGAGTGACAGAGTGATAAAGATACAGGGCTCCCCATTTTCAAGCAGAGCCCTTGGTCTAAAGTCACTATCCTCCATCACTACCAGTATCATGCTAGTGCCTAAATGCCTTTACTGCTGGAGTATTTTTACACAGAGCTAAACTAAGTTATCCATGACCAAGTTCAACATCATTTCTTCTCATTCAGTCCTCAAGTGAAGACAGCAAAATGCTGGTAAATCCATTTACGTACAGATCTTTCATCTTAACTTTTATCATAAAATTTCAGATTAGAGGAAATCTCAAGAGGCCATCTTATTTATGCCTTGTACCTGGACATTACTGAACAGAGAACAAACAGCTAGAAACTTCTCTACTACTAAAGATTTCTTGAAAAGAGGAGAAGTGACTTGATAATTTCAGGTCATATTAAGTGTGTGGGCCTATTTACTGATGCAAGTGAGAAAAATGAATTCACTCTATATGTTTCTCTGTAACACTATGTAGTATCATGTGTATCGTGACATAAAACAACCTGGCATCAATTGTAGGTAAGTCTTACTTCCTGAAAAGCTACCAAATTTGCTTTGTGCTTTTGCAAAAGCATCTTTGAAACTTCCCAGACTTTTCAAGATTTCGCCTACACAGTTCTATCCCGTCTACCTTCTTCACATCCACTCATTTGTTGGCAACGAAATGCTGATAATCAAAATATTCGAGGAAAAGATAAGAAAATGATTTAAGAGGACAAGGGAAATATCATGGTTATGACTTTCTGGCATCAATGATTACAAATATTGAGGCAGATTATATACTACTCATCTCTGGGTTCACTCGTTCTCACCTTACATGAAGTTAAATACTTATTCAGGCCTTGTGAGAACCCTAATAGTCATAGCGTACCAATATATGCATGTACTTCTGGTCACATGTGTCAGTAGGCAAAACAGGGGCAGAGAGATAATTTGCCAGAGCATTGTTGATACTGACTAAATTTTATTTGCCTTTCATTTTTAACCCAGATATATAAACTCATTCCATTTTCTTAAATATGTGAACTGTCTAATCTTTCAGAGTTGTCAACTCTTCTTACAGAATTATAAAATGTCAAGAACAAAGTAATAATATCCCAAACACACAAGTTGGCATCCCCTCTATTCTTTCTCAAAATTCAAAAAGGGTGGTGATTACAACATACTTCCAACCTCACAGCTCTGTGTTATTTCGTTAGGTTAAAAATCCCAACAACCATCCAAGAATCTTCTCTTGTACTTTGGGGTCATTTCTCAGAGCGTATGCATTAAGAAACCTAGCAATCTTTGCCTGTGGCCACTTTATCTGACATTATGTAATACAACAAAATCTCACAAGTGAAATGTATAAGGTACATATAAGATGAGAGGAAGGACTTCCATCCTCCAAATGTTTATCTGTGCTCTTTTAATTCAATGGCTTTCTAGTCCATGAAAACAATCTGCACTCCCATTTGCAGTAAAGTATTGTTACACTCTTTTCTTATTTCCATTGTGAAGTCTTAATTCCAGACACAGACTCCAATTTATGTAAATCCTTTCCAATTCTTTATAAACCCGTATGAAGATGCTCCAGCAAAAGCAATTAGGGAAATAACTTTTTAATGTAAAAAGGTAAAGGGGTAAAGATTTGGAATATTATCCCCATGTTCTTTGATTTGTCAAATTTCACCTTGTAACACAATTAAATACCACAGCTGGAAGAATCAGTCATTTTATTTATATAATAGGCTCTGTCATTAGACAAAGAAGAATGTAATCCAAGTGGGTAAGTCACTGATAGTTACCATCTGAGTCATCCAATCAACCAAAAAGTTGAAAAGTTCAGCATTCGTACGTTGGCACATCGCCCTTGGTGAGCCAGTGGGCTCCCTGAGAGATTATTAGGTGACTCTCAACCACTGGTCATTTGCCTTCTAGGTGACAAGTGGCAATGTCTAGAGACATTTTTAGTTGTCACAATTGGGGGCATGTTACTGGCATGGAGTGAGCAGGGCCCAGGAATGCTGCTAACCATCCTAAATGTGCAAGACAGCCCCCAGAACAAAGGATTATCTGGAGTAAAATGTCAAGAGCGTTCAGGTTGAGAAACCTCCCCACCGTAAACATTAAGAAGAACCTGGATACCCATTGCCATTGCAACATGTTGTACAAATCCCTACATTCTAGGAGGCCCAGGGTGGGGGAGGGTAGCCATTCCAGGGCGAGTCATTTGTTCCACTTGAGGTGTTTCTGACCTCTAAACCAGTAAGATGATCGTGCCTCTGATGTGGACTTATCAGGGCCGTGAAATATAACTATTAGATTTAAAATATGATGTGTGCTCTCTATGGGTTTGTGTGTGTGTGTATGTGTGTGTGTGTGTGTGTGTGTGTGTGTGTGTGATTCTCTGCAATAGAGATAATTATAACAAAGCAAATGATGTTTAATTTTATCATCAAATTTCTGCTACACCCTTTGAGAAAACCATACAGAGCACAGAGTAGAGATCCAGTACGCATTTATTGATGTGGGGGGTGGGGTGAGTTCGCAAACTGATGTCTGCTCTCTTCCATTCTGGAGAACAGCAGTTTCATTTTCCCTCTTTATTCTAATATGTCTAGAGTACCTGCTGCCATAGCAACCACTGATCTAGCACAACAACATGTTTTTTCCTCCTTCTTTAAAAAAAATATTTTCCATTCCTGCCAAGAAGGAACATATTAATCTACCCATTATGCTAGCTTAGGGAAGTTGAAAGCCACAGGAGTTGTTACTTACGCAAAAATTCCAAAAAGTTAATTGTTACTATCTTTTGTGCCAGGAACTCTACCCCAGTCCCAGAGAGGAAGCGGGACGCAGAAATAAAAGATTCTGGAGCTAAGGAGGTGAGCTCTTGCTTCTTTCCACAACGTTTCCCAGCAGGGTGTGAACCTTCCAGTTCCCTGGTAGAATATCACGTCTGGCTAAACAAGCTAATCTCCTACTGGATGAAGCTTTAAAAGACCATTGACGTCCAGAAAACAGTGACAAACGACATAATGCTTCTTAAGACAAAAATTAACCTTAAAAATTAATCTACTTACTTCTGAAGGTAAAGCAATAGCAACAACAATAAAAACAAACAAAAAAAATCCTTTGAGGTGACTAATATATGAAATAGAAAAACCTTGTTGAAGAAACCAAAAATCAACTGTTCAATTCTTGATAAAACAAAAAATGCTGCTTGAGTCTCCTGAATGACTAAATTCTTTCTAGTATTAGGTAATCAGATCTTAAATCTGACTTAGCTTTCCTCTTCCAACTACGGAATGCCTATAAACATACCTATCCAGAACTGTGTCCAGGCCTGTCCTATGACAATGATCTGTGCTAACCTGGATTTTTATAACTGACACTCCAATCTGTGAGGGCCTGATTCTGCCACTTTTTCAAGACAAATCCACTAGCTGTTCTGTCTGTGGTGTTCCATATGTGTGCCCAACGCCTGATGGGAAATGCCACCAACTTGGGCCAGAGCATTTGAACCAGAAGAAGGAAACAAAGGTTGACTTCAGACTCCTTAAAATTCCAGACCTATTTACTGTTCTAAGAGGAGAACTGAAGGATTTTCAATGTTCAGAAACATCTGCTTATTATCACAGCAATCAGAACTCAAAATTTAAGCATTGGGAAAGAAAAGATTCAAGAGGGGGGATTGAAGCTGTCACTTACTCAGAGGTTCTACAGAATTGGATCCTGGCTTGCACAGGAGCCTCAACACAAGAAAGACCTGCTGTAAATGAGAACAGATGAAGGGGAGGACTATTCATTTTTACTAACAGTATGCATGGAGAATGCACACACACCACCTTTTAAACAGACCCTTAGAACTGCCCAGATTATTGTGTAAATTCAGCATGTTTCTTACTGTTTTCCACAACAAACCAAGACCTTCCTATGCATTTCCCTTTAACTTCATGGAAATGGGCAAGGGTTTAAACGGAAGAAAGATATTACTTCCCGAGACCTTTGGTATTTTGCTGAAAACACTCTTAAAGGAATGAATCTCTGTTACAATAACAAAAACATTTGACAAAATGTTTTTAAACAATTTGTCTCTAAGGGAAAATGTGGGAAATATATAATTGGGAGTAAATATGCATTCAATCGTACTGTTCTGCTTTAGTTCAGAGCAGAGAGAAGCATTCTTTAAGTAGGCAGCAACTTGAGAGGTTATCACCTTCCCTCCAGATGTCAGTGGTTTATTCACACATCTCCAAGGTTACATGAATCTACGAATGGTCCGCAAACCATTATAAGTCCAACTTCAATCCTATTGTCAGTAATAATAATAATAATAATACCCCCATCCTATTCCAGCCATCTAATACAAATTTGAGATCATTAGAAAATGATAGAAGTTTGCAACAAACAAAACAAGACTTCCTGAAAAGATCACAGCCAATGCAACACCTTCAATTGCCTACACAGCTTGGGAAAAAAAGCTGACAATGACAAGTGTAATAAGAAGTACCTGATTAACACATTAAAATTTCCTGGAATGTGATATTTCATGAAAAAGAAAAGTTATTGGTGCAAATGAGCTTTTATCTCTGTCAGGCAGAATCCTTTGTCTCTAAAAACTAAGCAAAACACATAAGAAACATAAAAGAAATCAGCCAGAGAAACTATAGGTTGCTGTGTCGACCGCAAGTAATCCAATGATGAAGACTTGACTTTCTAGGTCAGTCCTCCAGTCTTTAGGGATCTACCTCTCAGGATGGTACAGGGAAAGTGTGCTTTCTCAGTCTCCATAAGACTTGACAGGTTCTAGGCAGAAAGAACAGGATTTAAGTCTGCAATTTCTATGGCCTTGAGAAAGTAACGTCTTGATGTTACTTCCTTAACTGAAGAGGGTGTTGAGCATCTGTCAGCACCCCACATGGGTACTGGATCAGCGAGTTTTATTAAACTGTAAAAATGAACTGTTGTTTTATGGATTAATTAAAAATAAATACATACTGCTTCAAGCAATTCCTGATACATAGCAAGTATCCAATAATATGTCTAACTCTACCTTTCCTCTTTCTCTCTTTCTGAGTGCTACTACAGTGTTTGGTATCAGTGGTATAATTAGCTAATGTGTTCATTTGATGGTCTAGCTTATGGCATTCAGTCCAGTTTTCTCAGCTGATAAAATGAGTATAATGGATAACAAAGCTCAGGATCGTTCCAACAAGGATTAGTTGGTTTGTCTTATTTCATAGTCAAAGGCCATCTCAATCAAATTTTCCATTGCTTACAAAGAAGGCAAGGGAAGAGACCAGCCACAAACCTGCTTTCACTGGTTGAAAACCAATGCAAGGAGCATCACCCATCCTTCATGGGCAGAAGCACTCAAAAGCTTTCATAGTGCCATTATTACCTGTCTTGATACATTTGCTTGGCCTGATTATTCTAGATGAATCTTCTCAATACTGGCTCCACATGAGAATCATTTATGTAGCTTCATAAATATATCAATTCTCAGGCTCCACCCTGAGAAAAGTGGAGCAAAGCTTCCTGAAATGGAAAGGATTCTCACCAAGATGACCACCCTGAGAATCAATAGAAATAAAGATCATGGGTCAAAGGAAAATATTCTTTCTCCTCTGGGAGTCACCAGCATTTGGATGGATCTCGATGGCCGGCTACATGACCCAGAGCACTTTCTTAAAGTGGGACACAGTGTGCTCTGAATCCAGACCTGACACTGAATTTATTATGGTTGGGTAGCTGCTGCTATGGCCCATGAGACACTGAACTTATACATTAGACAGCTGAGCCAACGGATGCTTCAACAGCCAAGAAAATAACAGAATGGGGAGACCCTCTGTTCATCTAACATGGGTGCCAACTTGGCAAAACAACATTTTTTCCCCAGCACTCGCTGAAAGAAGATAATCTAACAACACCCATAGCCTTTTAGCTCTTAAAATACAGAGCCATGGTTTCTTTTCTACTGTATGTTCAATGCAAACAAGATTCCAGGTTCAACAGGAGCAAAAAAGCATGCCTTGGTGCCTCTTGCTAGTCCTGATTTGCCTTTTCAATTCCTCTGACTGAACTGGGCTCCCACCTGGCTGGCTTTCCAGAGAAGTCTATCAGTACTGTCAGCAGAGTGGCATTCTGAGCTATGTTGCTAACAAATATCTCATATCTGGGTCCTCATCTGCTCCTGGTTACTGGTGGCATATTGGTTTCTCTACCATATGTTGTTAAATTTCAAATAACTTAGAAAATGATAATATCAGTACAAGTTCATTATAAAATATGTAAATAAACAGAAAGAAAATATCCATTGTAATACCACCAAAGGTTAACAGCTGTTAGTTAGCACAATTTCCAAACACTTTTCCTCTGTACATATTCATTTTTGTTTTTACAAAAATGCAATCTCAAAATTCTCAGCATTCTATAATTTTCCTTTTTCATGAAATTAAATACATGAGTATCTTTTTGGCAATAATCATTCATTTAGAATATTATGTTTACTGGTAGTACATTTTCTCCTTGTACTTTACGTAGCCATTTCCACGTTGATATCCAGTTGTTTGAATATTCTGCTGTTAAAAACTAGGCTCCCATGAGACTTGTAAACTCTTCAACTGCTACTATGCCATCATGACTGGCCAGTGGCCCAGGAAGAAGAAACAGATTCTGATGTTTACAGTCTGTCACTGTGGCTTATCAAGAAATAGGCCAACATGTATTATCGTCATACCCAGTGTTTCAAAAGGAGGAAACCTTGCCATTCACAGAAAGGAGAGTTTGTGTGTGTGTGTGTATATTACATGTTACATAATTACCTATATTATATATGTATATATAATTGTGTGTGTATGTATAATCTCCTATTTGCCACTATTTTTTCACTATTAGTTGGGGAAAGAAAATGGGTTAGGAGAGCCAGTCCTAAGTTCTTATCCTGTTATCATTTAAAATTTACACTTAATTTTTCAGAGTGCCTGAGTGGCTCAGTCGGTTAAGCATCTGACTTCAGCTTAGGTCACGATCTCATAGTTGGTGGGTTTGAGTCCCACATCAGACTCTGTGCTGACAGCTTGGAGCTTGGAGCCTGTTCGGATTCTGTGTCTCCCTCTCTCTGCCCCTCTCCCACTCAGACTGTCTCTCAAAAATGAATAAATGTTAAAAATTTTTGATAAAATTTACATTTAGTTTTTCAAATCACTGTCAGTGCTTAATCACTGAAGTTATTAATTTTTCTCTTTTTTAAAAATTATAACACATACCTATCCAGTGAGTAGGTCTGGGGAAGGGAGGGAATGTCTGTGGTAGCCATACATGATACAGACATGGGGCTTCTCAGAGTGGGAGAACAATAAAGCCTGTCATAATGCAAATATATATCTATTTGGCAAAAGAGTTTAAAAACTGACTTTTAAAAATGAAATGAGGAATGTGGAGGTACAAAATGGCCCAGAGCCCCAAATGGGAGAGCATCTCCCAAAGAATCATCAGTTGGGATTAGCTACTATTTACAAAGTCTACTATTTATAACCCTTCCATGGTTATAAAAGACGAAAGGACAAGTCAGGTAGCCGAGGTATGACTTGAGCCTTTTGACTGGGTTAGAGCAGAACTGCAGAAGTGCTGGAAGACTCCCCATCAGTTTGAGCTTCTCTTCAGGAAACCTGGAAGGCATGTGGCTAACAAGACCCCCTGGGGATAGCAGAGGTGACTTTTGTGAGGCCCTCCCTCATGCCCCCTTCATCCCATCCCCCACCTGAGGATCAGGGCCATTTGGGGAACAAAGTCAGCAGGACCACAGGACCATGGCTGTGGTCACTGGGCCTTTGCTCCAGGTCACGGCTACTCTAGCATAATGTCTGCAGAACCCTTAGAGAAGAAGTCAGTTGAGGGAATTTTACTCAGGTCCAGAATGGCCCAGTCTCTAGAGGTCTGGATCCAAAAAATAAAGCGACTGCAGTTTTTTTTATGTGACTCTCACCAGAATGAAAAACTATCTAAATGCTCCCTAGGGGCCTTAAATTGTTATGTTTCCAAAAATGCTATACTGTGGGAAACACTAATATTCAATAAATAGCCCCTCTCTCTTTTACTCAGAGTACTTGCAAAAATAAAATCACTGACGAAGAACTGGATGCTATTTTAAGTCATCTAACCTGACAAAACAAAAACCACCATTTTTCTAAATTCCACAGCTAAGGAACAACCTATATCGTTAGTCATGATATTAAATTCCACTGAACAAAGAGGTATGTTAAGTGTAAGGAGAACAGAGTGAGAGGCTTAAGGAAGATCCTTGATCTGGAAGGATGAGGGTGGATCATTGAGGGGAAGGCTCATCCAGTGAGAAAAAGAAAAGGAATCAGCCTGGCCTATCTGAGAATTCACCACGGAAACTACCAGTTATGCTGGTCACAACATCCCTGGCAACAGAGCAAATTCATTTGAAATCAAACCATACAATCACTGGGTTCCTCTTTTCCAATCTCTTATTGTTCTTGGCCTCTGGGTAAAGGTCATTTGTTACGCTTACGTGGGTCAGATGGGGAGGAAAGGGGGGAAGGAGAGGCAGGCAGGCAGGCAGGAAGGAAATGAAGAGGGGGTTCCTGCTGGCAAACTCAGCAACGACTGACTTGCCTACTCCAGAATGAAGTGGGAGGCACAGCGTGCCACGGGAGCACAAGAAGACAGTTCCTTTGCAAGTGAGGGGCAAGGGAGGGCTCCTCTCTGAAAACTGGGAGAGATTTTGGTGGTGATGTCAGACACGGAGCATCTGCCTTGTAAGGACTTTGCCAATTGGCATTGGGGGGCACGGTCCGGAGTGCCAATTCTCTTTGTAATAAGGAAAGGCAGGAAATGGGCAGGGAGCGTCACCCACTGTGAGGAAGGCCAGATTTGAAGGACAGGAAAGGGGGAAGAAAGGGAGCCACGTGGAATCGTGGTATCCTCGGTGAGGAAGACATCCATGTTTTATGTTTGCAGGGTGTTTTACAGTTTACAAAACACAAGAAATAAGTGATATAATGAGAAATAGGTGCTACACTTGATTGCAAGTCTTCTTATACAGGTTAAATGTTCTAATGTTCTTTCTACTACATGTATCTGAGCAGTTTTCCTGGGGCAGGTCTGCACTGAATGAGCAGGTGAGAAAGGTTCTGTTATAGCCATGTATTCTCAAATTACTAGTTATTAATATTTGCAATGTTGTTAGGCTAGTTCACAACTACAGTCAATCTTTCTATAGGTAGAAGGAAAGGCACAGACTCTGAGATTAGAGATTAGATGCTTAAGGTTTTTTCCGATGCTTACCCAAATCAGAACACCATGATACCAAGGGTCTAACTCATCCACTGCCCCACTGGAGAGCTTCCTCTGACCTCCATAGTAGTGTCTCGCAAAGGAGATAGATCTTGGCCTCTCCTACCTTCTAAATCATCTTACTTTGCAGCCTCCCCACCTGCATCTTCTGTATATTGTCAGCCCTCTTTACGAACGTGAAAGATCAGTGACAGTTCTGTAACACCAGGAAATTAATGGGGATACAGTATGAAATCTGAGCATTGTATTGAATCCAAATACAGTTCTGATTTTATGTATTCGAATATCTGTTTCAAAAAAGACACATTTCATTGGTTTTGGAATCCTCATTTAACTTGATATTGCTCCAGAGCACACTGGATTTACTGTTGAATCAGGCCCTCATGGAACATCTGGGTTCAGGCAGCTTTTGCCATGAATGGGAACAATATGGCATCACCAATAAGCTGCTGGAAAAGAAAGATAGAGACACAAAGCTCAAGTCTGATTCAGTCTCCACCTCCTAATGACATGCTAGGAAATGCTAACAGTGGCTCCTTGAGTCCCTATTATGTGCCATGTGCTTTACATATAGTATCTTTAACCCTCATGGTAACATGCAAGGTAGATCTAAACCCCATTGTGCAGATAAGAAACTGAAGCCCAGTGAAGTTAGATAACTTGACTAAGGTCACTCAGTCAGCTCATAGGGAAGCACCTAGAACCATAAAGCTTTCAACTTTCTCTACTATACATGAAAATCATTTTTCCCTCATCTACCTTATAAACTTCAAAGATGATGGACAGTATCTTTTGAAGGTTGCCTTTTTTATTAGTTTTCAAATAAGCCTGACATTCCATGCATTGATCAATGATGGTTTATGCATTGACTCCACAGTAAGTGCCTACTGTGTGCTAGCCTTAGGGGCCCAGCCACGAATAACACTGAACGTTGCCTTTAAAATAAGTTTGTGTTCCTAGGGCTCTATACACCTATCTATCTGTTCTTTGGCTTTCTTTTCCTATGTGGTGAACTTGTTGCTAGTCCTAGAGCTGAATTCCACCCACAGCTCAGTAGCCTGGGAGGTGAGTCCACATTGGCATCCACTGAAGAGTCACACTGTGGTAACAAGTTTCCTCATCACTCCAAAAGTTCTAAAGAGCACACAGCTGATGACAAATGATTACATTTATCCCTCATATATATTTCTCGATATAATGTAGCAACAAAAAATTACAAATCCTGTTCTTCATTGTAGGCAATGCAATGTAACTGTAGTTAATGTGGCACTTCAGGTTGAGATTCTGCCAAATCTGAATATAATCACAAAATAGGATGTCCAGTTTTGGTATTTTCTGGTTTTAAATGTCAATTTCAAACGGTAGCATCAAGAACCTCAGGTACTCTGGCTTTGAAGGGCTTGCCTCCATCCCAGTGCCTTTCTCTTTATTTTACTGCATACACAACTCTCCTTCAGGAACTGCTTTAAATCCAAGACCTGAAACTCTAAAATCCCTCTTTCTACCCTCAGTCTCCCTCCTGGCCATTCCTTATCTGTTTTTTTTACTGGATTTTAATCAGTTGCCACACCCTATAGTTTCTTGGTTCACAGTATCTCCCCTTGGATCTCACAAAGGCAGATCCCTTCTTTCCATTCTGCCTTCCTTTGATGGTCAAGGTTTTTTCCAATGCCTGTCCAATTCAGCTGACCAACCTATACTAATGTTCTATCAGATTAACTTTCATAGAACATGAACCTAACTTTTTTTTAATGTTTATTTATTTTTAAGAGAGAGAGACAGATGGACTGAGTATGAGTGGGGGAGGGGCAGAGAGAGAAGGAGACACAGATCCGAAGGAGGCTCCAGGCTCTAAGCTGTCAGCGCAGAGCCCAGAGTCCAACCCAGGGCTCAAACTCATGAACTGTGAGATCATGACCTGAGCCAGTCTGCTGCTTAACTGACTGAGCTAGCCAGGTGTCCCAAACATGAATCTAACTTTAAACTTCTGCTCAAAATCGCTTAGCCATTGGCCCCTCGAATATCAAAAAATCCACTTGGCATTCAAAGCCAAGTTGAGCACACCTAACTTCTTCAGTGTTACCTTCCAAACACCATTTATTCAGGCAAACTGAATATTTGCACCATTCTTTAAACACGCTGCAAGATTTCCCAACTTTTATGCCTTTGCTCACGCTATTTTCTGCCTCCTAAATGCCTTTGCCCAGTTTGAATTGTTAGAATATTACCCATATCTTTCAACATCTAAATTTCCACAGTAACTTTTTCTTCTATGATATTTTTATCATGATTCTTTGTATTACAGATACATATATACATTTCTTCTCCCATACGAAATTTAACTTTAAATTCATTGTAATGCCTAATAAAACTCTTTGTATACTGTAAGAACTTAGTTACAGATGAATGGCTAGCAAAAAACAAACTAAAAGGGGCACCTGGGTGGCTCAGTCAGTTAAGCATCCAACTTCAGCTCAGGTCATGATCTCACAGTCTGTGGGTTCGAGCCCCACATTGGGCTCTGTGCTGATAGCTTAGAGCCTGGAGCCTGTTTCGGATTCTGTGTTTCTGTCTCTCTGCCCTTCCCCCACTAGCACTTTGCCTCTCTGTCTCTCTGTCTCTCTCTCTCTCTCAAAAATAAACAAACATAAAAAAATTTTTAGAAAAACTGTCTTCACATCATACTGCAAGTGCTTCCATCCTACCTTTTCTGCCACAGGAAAATGAAAAGAAAGCTTGCAGGCACTTTTCTGGAATCATCCTTCAGCTTCTCACCTTGACTATACCTCCTTGCTCAGTAAGCACCTCTCTCAGATTAAAGCCTTTGCTATTAGCTACTGAAACAACTGCACCATTTGATTTTTATTTGCGACTTATTGCCCCAAATCACAGTCCACAAAATTAAAGCCATGAATTTCTCCCCTGATTAGGCATTTGTGCCTTTCATAAACGGCACTCGAATGTATAAGATATAGGTCCTATGCACAATACACATCAATAGCACCACATGAAATCATTTCGGAACTTAAATTCAGATTCAAATTGGTATTTAAAGTTAATCCTCACTGAACAGAAAACATTAAAAATGAGGCAAGTTTGAAAAATACCAAGCAATTTGGCATTATGCAGTGTAGCATGCCAATTCCCTTTTGCAAAAGCAAACATTTTCCAAAGCAAAAAATTCTCCCATTAAACCCAAGCATTAACAAGAAAGTAGAGTCTTAATTACTCAAGGAGGAAATTCATTTGCTCCATGGTTAGCAGTGTAAACGGCCCAGGGAGCTTTCTCAGGGGCTGCCCTTCTAAAGAGCCCCAGTCAGACTCCATGCCTTCATTCCCCCCAAGCCACAGAAGCCAACACCTTTGTCCATTAACTGCAGTTTCCATATTGAGGCAGACCGTATTGTCTACCTAGGGAGTGCTCGGGTCTTTGCCCTCACTTTCCCTACAGGAGGACATTCAGTAGAACCCTTTCATTGGTCTGAAACAGTCAAGTCCATCTGACTCCTAGGTGTTTTAGGCAATCTTCTTAGTAATCTGGAAAACCCTTTGGTTATAAATTCTTCTCTCTGTTATTCCTCTGCTCATACACAATTAGCGTGAACCTCAACATTAGCTTCTAACTAGTAAGTGAACATTTATTGTGTGAGATTGAAAAAGTACAGAACCTATTCATAGAAAGCACACTCTGGCATCCAAAACAAATGTGTAACTAATAATGAATAATAATAGCATTGTCTCTGAAAGCAAGAACACGAATACGTAGCTATGAAGTAAAAATAAACTCCTGCCAGGGCCATATGCACCCTCAAGGAAATAAGTGGAAAGCTTTTGTTGCTTTTGAGTATTATGTCACTATTTCACTTGATTACTTTAAAATGTAAGTTTTCATAAATTTAAGATAATATGTATTTGCAGACCCACCAAACATTTCTAACAGAACACGTTAACCTGAGACCATCAAAACAAAGTAGACCCATGAATTTTAATATATGTCTCTCCAGCTTTCTCACTTGCCAATCATTAGTGGGAGAAAGGCTTCTCTATACATATCTGATGATAAATCTTTTTTCTCTGTTTTTTGTCCTTCTGTGTGTATGCTTGTGATCACCAAACCCAGCCCTATTTTTAGTCATTAGCAAACACTAAGATCACATCTACACTCCATCTGTAGTACATGGATTTATCTGATGCCTTTGGGAATAATTTTTGAAATAGATGCAGTAAATTGAAAAGGCCACATTAAAATATACCATTTTATGCAATAGCTATCAAACTTGTAATATTCAATATCTGAAAGAGTTCGTGCATATTGGAGAAACCAATCCAAGAAACTGTTAACTAATTTCTTGAATAGATTCCCTGAAAAATAGAATATGGGCCCTAGGACCCACTGGTCTGTCTTAGGGTGACATTTCCTGCATTTTCATGATTGGAAAGTAGAACTGAAGCATTTTAGCAGTTTCAGGCTGGCATGGAATACTTGCTCCCTGGGTTGAAATGCATAATTAACCAGAAAACTAGTTGCTGCACAGCTAAACAGACTGTGTAAAAATGACCCCATTACTGTTCAAATGAGTGCTGAAAAGTAGGGTGCCATGGTGATTTTTGTTTTGTAGAGAAGCTAAATTCAAGCAATTGACAAAGACTGATTTTTCCTTTTTTCAGAAGCTGATGAAAGCTTATGGGTAAAAGCAATTACCTCTGTTTGTGGATTTACAATCCCATGAAAATTCTGTAATTTACAGAACCCGCTGAGCAGAGGCTATGCTATCCCCTCTCCCCAGCCCCACAGAACTTAGCTTATTTCAGCAGAGAAATAGAGTCAATGTTTTAAAGGCGGTAGTACTCATAGGTAGAAGGCAAACAATGCTAGGAAAACATGCTGCCCGATTTCCATAAGAAACACCCCAATTATTGACAGAATAGCCACATTTCAGAGCACAAATGAATCCATTTTTGTGGCCAAGTGAAGATTTCAGAGCAGAATTAGTGGCTCACCATTACAATGGGCTGTATACCTGTATTTGCTAAAGCAATTACTACAAGAAAAAATAAATGTAGGATATGTTGTGATCAAAGCCAAGCAATGTCTTAAATATAGATTGCTGAAGAAAAGCACATGGATGTTTCCATATCTGGCCAATGGTAGCTGTGAGGAGGTTATCTTTAAAAGAAAACAGATGAATCATGATATAACAGCTGGCCCCTTTTCCAGCACATTCTACAAATTAAAATTCTTGGGAGACCTCATGCCCCAATTCATCTTCCAATTTCCACCAGACAAGGTACTTCACCTTTTTGCACTGCACTGACATTTGCACCACAGTGCTTGGACTATGGTTAATGGCTGGTCTGGGCATGTTTCCTTTTTAGGAATGGGAAGGATGAGATAATTCTTCAACTGTCTCAATCTTTAACAATTTTAACAAAATACAGTGTTTATACTTGAACTAACAGGTGTTTTTTTTTCCCCTGTCCACTCTCTGCTTCCCTTCCCCCCCTGGTCTGGTCAATCCATGCAGCACACTAGTTGCACATTATTCTGATTGTATCAATAAGCTTAGGCATGAAATCTAATTTAAAATTCCATAAATTTGCCTTGTTCCTTGAAAATAATTAGCATGAGTTTGAAACATCTGTTAACTGAGTTCTCAAAGACTATCACAATCTTGACAAAATCATTTTATGCAATACGTCTTACCTCATTATATGCTGCATCTACAGCATCCTCTCTCCATTGGTTGGAGCTTCTAAATGTTTTCCACTCACAAGAAAGTGCAATTAATAGTGGATTCATGTGTCATCTTTACAATATATGCATTTATACAAATACAGAGAAGCTCCAGTTTTTAAATGTGTTTCCTCAAAAATTCATAGAAAGAAGCCAAAGATTATGCAAAGTAAGGTCTCAAGAAACATTTAGAGCATGTTCCATTTGATATGAAATTTTAAAATAATAGAAGATATCCTTGCTCTTGGAGCTTTGTGCATTCCTGGACTTTCCAATTCTTTGTGAATGCATAGTTACTTTGGCAAGATGCCAGAGTGTTCCCTGAGCAACGTTAATGTAACATTAGGTATATAAATGCCAATGGGACATTTCAAAACTTCTGAATGGGTTATGGATCTATCAATGTCTACAGCTTTTTACTACCACAGGTAAGGGTAGGAAAGGATGTTAATATATGCCCTGTGGTAAGGGTTGAGTGTAGAGGGTATGCTAGTAAGTTACAGGAGTGGAGTGCCTTCCTAGACCAACTGATGAGATCAGTGTGGTGGAGCTCTGGGAAAGCCAAGGACCTCTGCCCCCAAACACTGTGGCATGTATGGTGCAGAGGGCCTGGTCATGAAGACAGAGCTGGTGTGGTTAAGCATTTCCACCAATCCTACAATCGAACCATTGTCAGCTCATCCTCTGTTAGTTCCAAGCAAAACATTTTTGTGAGTCACTTCTCTGAAGCTCAGAGACCTCCACAGAAGAACCTAATGTCCCACATTTCCCACTTCGGGTTTAAACTCAGGAAAGTTAGCGTATGATACATATTCTCCATATGTAAGTCACATGCTAACTGCATGCACATAAATCAGAAACAAGGCAGTCTCTATGTTGTATTCTCTCCCTTTTTCCCCATAATTTTCTTCCTTCATCATGCAAATGCAGAAAGTGGCCAGAAGGGTTAGGCTAAGTGGGTTCTACCTAGTTCCTACTGTGTGATCTTAGTAAGTCACTCACTAAGGCTTCCCTTAGACGGTTTCTTTATCTGTGAAAGGAGACATTTAATACAAGGCTATCTGTAGTTCCTTCACTTCTAAACAGCAATAGTTTCTCCTTTCTCGGTACTTTGCTGTCTCCTTGCCTGTTGCCTGTGTCCATTTCTTCATTTCTATTTTAGGAAGTAGTAATCCTTCACCTCGTTGGAGCCTCTCCCACCCCCAGCCCCCACTCTGGGAAAACACCACCAGTCCGTACTGGCCACTCCTCTAGCGCTGGGCACACTGTGCTTACATTGCTCTGCCTCCGTAAACTGTCAGCTTCTTCAACAAACACCTTCTCCATGTTTCCAACTTTGGGAAACTTGGTATGAGTTCAGTATCTTTTGAATAACTGACCTTCTTAACCTTCTCCTGGAAGGTCCCTTTAAGCAAAAGGAAGGGTCAAGAGGAGTTACCCTCTGCTTTTCTGGACAATTCTCTACACAAAGAGCCTTTCTTGCCCCCTGTCTCTTCTGAGGTGACTTTTCTGAGCTGTGGGTCTTCGCTGGTGATTGTAATTACTGGCCACTTCATAATTATTCACTCACAAGTATAGGCAAATAACTGTTGGGTACCAAGGAGTATATCCCATAAGTAAAAAGTCACAATTATGTTATCCCTATAATGATTTTATAATCTTCTATCAAACTAGACCATGAGTTTGGCCATAGGAAGGGCCATATTTTCTTCATTCCTCTAAATTTCCTTCTCTATCTCTTTTGTCCCCAGCACCTAGCTCCTGACATAGTCTGGGGCATCAAATATTAGGTTTAACACATTTTCACTGAAAGTTTGTTTGGGGTTGAACCAGATCTCATTCAATCTGAAATTCATACCCTCAAAAGTATTTTATATTGCCCTCTCTAAGATACACAGGCAGGCTGGCTTTAATTTATCAATATTTTCTTTTATCTATTCTTTGGGAGGGCAGGATTATCAACAACTTTTCAAATTAAGATATAATTGACATGTAACACTGCATTAATTGTAGGAGTACAACATAACAATTCACCCTATGGATAGATTGTGAAATGGTTCCCACGGTAAGTTTGGTTAGCATCCGTCACCACACAGAGTACATTTTTTTTCTTGTCCTGAGGACTTTTAAAATCCTCACTCTTGGCAACTTTCAAATATGCAGTATCGTATTATTAACTACAGCCACCATGCTGTGGGTTATATTGTTTTATTTTCTACATTTCCCTTTGGAAACCATGTGGGGTTTGGTCATTTCACAATAAACATTCCCCTTTACACAATAAAACATAATTCAACTGCCCGCATCTGGGCAAAGGGAGACAGCCATTAGGATAGCTCTGGGAAATAAGAGAGTGACAAGTGGGTGGCCTAACTGGGGAAACTGAATTTACAGCAACAGAGCTGCTAATTAACAAACCATTGCACACTGAAACATGCCTTCATATTCACAAACGTGGTAAAACAGCACCAAAGGCCCATAGTTTGGAGAGGCTCTAGTTAGATACTTAAAATTCATGAGCTTGGTCAAGGTTTCACAATATAAATGACTTGTCTCTTGGGCTTGACCAATTCTGCTATGCTGAAAGATAGAGCATTACAGTACATTTTTTTTAACTGCAGTATTGAATTAAAAGACATAAATATAGGGAATAATTTATAGCCTCAAGATGCCTTAAAAATGAATTCTCCTTGGTAACTTAACTGCAAATGCACAGGAATGAAAGATGTTATAATTATATAACATGCTTAAATCAGAGTAAATTTTTACATTTAAACATTACTTTTGATATGACTGCAAAACACCCATTCAAAAAAGGTCTATAAAATTCTTCCTATTTTTGAAACCTTGAACAAAGAATGCAAGATGCTTTCCTCAGAGAGAACCAATCTCCCTGAAATAGGCACATTGGTTCATGTGAAATTGCCCATTCGTTGAATAAAATAACACCTCTAAGTAGCCAGTAATATTTTTTTACAAGGCTTTATTCTGAACTCTTTTTTTTTTCTATTGGGAAAACAAATCTGCAGATTCAGGCTTAGAAATACACTTGGAGTCAGTAGAAAAATCAGGGTTTCTGCCTTGCTTCATCGCCAAAAGATAATGGATTTTTAGGCAATTTGTCAAGAACTCTTACTTCAGAATTGTCCAAAGCAAGCAGCTGGCCAGAAATAAATTTGAACCCCCCAAAGATTTTTCCAATTCACAAACCTTCAGAAACATGCCCACAAAATACCACAATCAGAGCTTCAGTGTATCGAGTGTGGGTATGCAGTCAACAATTTGGAATACTCTAGTTCTCACAGCACAATGTCCATCTGTCATCTAGCTTGCTGAGGAGAAAAAAAGTTGGAGGTGATAGCAAATAATACAGCTGGAGAATGGAAAGGAATAAAAAAAAAATAAGATGATGAGGGTTTTGGAAGCAATTACAGCAGAAATCATCTTGCTCAGAATATTGTGGAAATGATGTGTTCTGGTGCTATATTGTCCAAAGATTGCCACTGCCAATCTCAAGGGCAGAAGTGGGGATGAGAAAAAAAAAAGTGGCGATGAGAATGTACTCATACATGTATGGGCCGCTTGTTCCTGCTTTGTCTTCAGTCTCAAAACTGTCTATTAATGAACCAATCAAGTTGTAAATTTACCAGTGGCGCTATTCCACATCTCCCATACCTTTGCGACCAAAAATGTAGTGCTGTGAGCTGAACTATGGGCTAAGAGTGTGAAGAGTGAAAAGGGGAGAAAGAGGAAAAAGAAAGAGAAAAGAAATGAAGAGATAACCTGTGGAAGCAGGTACTAGAGGAAACCTATTAAAGAAAAACTTTCTAGTTTAACTTCTCAATAAGTCATAGGGCAAGGGAAAGAATGCATGCCTCTTTTCACTAATGCTTTTGGCAGTAAGTCTTAGAGATGGTTTGTTAGATTATTACAGCACCCCTCTGAGAACAATAAAACGATGCAATTTAAAAAATCAGAACATCCAAACACTAAGTTATCCCAATTTACAGAAATCACAGCAAAATCGTCCAATGTGACGTGTCACTGGCTGACCTGGGATGAAATCCACATCCAATCCTAGAGATCGCACTGAAAAGTAGTTTTATTTGGTTTTCATTAGGAGCTTTCTAGATTGTGGCTAGTGAAAGAGCCCTATGTTCTACTAACAGTTTAGTGTTTATGAGCATTACAGGAAGGAATAAAACCTTGCAGATACCCATTTGCAGAAATGGCAGTGGGAAGTAGAGTTGTGAGATTTTTCTACTGTATAAATATAATTATCATCATTCTCATGCCAGTTTAATTTGTCTTCCCACTCTGACTCACCTACAAATTATCTCCAATATTTACTAATAATAATATTACCAAATGCCATTTTCTCATCAAAAGAGCATTTTCACATATCTTAGCTTGTGACATTCATCCCAGCACTTTGGTTAAGAATTGATTTCATGATTTTTTAGAAAACAAATGGAGTCTTAAGAACACATAACTAAATTAACTATTCCACTAAAGCCAGCGAATTGAATTCAAAATGAGATTTTTCAACACCAAAACGTGCCCATTCTATAATACTGAAATACTGTTGCAAGCTTGATACATAATTTTGAAAAATAATAGTTTTCTGAGATTAGATTGATTTGGGGGCCAGCAAGTTTTTGGCACTAAGACTTTTCAATAAAGTGAATGATCAGGCAAGATAATGCCATATGAAATTTTTAAAAAAGAAATTACCTATGGTTCTGAAGATAATTTTAAGAGAGGGATTTAAGATTTTTGAACAATAATGGTATATTGGAATCCAGGCACACTTTAAAGGTAACAAATTTAAAGTATGATAATGGCTGCCACAATATTTTGCACACAGTAGGCATTCAAGAAATACAGAAAAATTTTAAAGGACATTCATTATACAAGCACTGATAAGGTTTTCTAATAATCAGTTTCATCAGAAAATTATGCATAGATGTTAGAAATGCAAATTGGTACAGATGCTCTTAAAATATTTGGCGAAAGCTACCAAGAGCCTTAAAATGTCTATATATTTTGGTCTGTGTATCCCAATTTACGGATTTAACTTAAAGAATTAATGTAAGATGGCCAAGATTTCCTTTTTTAAATGTTCACTATGACATTCATTATTTATGTGTACACATTATGTGTACACATTTATAAGAAGAAAACGAAACAACAGCAAACCAAAAATCAATAATAGGGGATTCATTAAGTAAAACTGTATGTATGTAACAGAATATCATTCAGCTATGAAGATGTTATTTTAGAGAATTTTATTTATATAAGGGATACTTTAAACACAGACCTCCAAAGGAAGAGCACAACTAAGATTACACATACTGCAAGGTAAAAAGTAATCATCTCTGATTGTGCGTCTGTTCATAATTTTCCCCTTATCTTTTGAAAATACTTTATTTTGGATACATTATTTTTATACAGACACCTACGTTAAAGTCAGTAACTAAACAGTGGTCAACATGAGTTGAGTTTTAAGGATGTGTCAGGCATGGTTCTACCTTTTCAAACTTATTATCTCCTTTAAGTCTTATGAAAATTACTGATATAGAGTTATTTATCCTTTTTAATAAATGAGGAAACTGGGGCAGAGAAATGCTAAATAACTAACCACACACCACCTTCCAAGTAAATATTTGAGCTGGGTTTGGAAGAAAATCATCTGATTCCAGACCTCCTATTCTTCCCAGCCATACTATATTCTTCATATCACTCAGGCTGCTTAGTGATGTGTCTGAATACATTAAGGTCATGGAGGAAGTCATCTCTTACAACTGTGATCCTTGTCTCTGGAGTTTTCTAACCCTATTGGTGAGTGCCTTGTGATTCTGATGGTGTATCAAGTGTACTTTACTTTCTCTATAACCAATTTTCATGAATGTGTTACCTCTTAATCCTGAGAACACAAAGGTTATTTAACACCAAGGGACATCACATCCATTTGTATCCATTTTGTGATCATCCATTTATAGTATATCAAGCACTGAACTAAAGTTGAGAATAATTACCTAATTATCGCTCACTCTACCACAAATTTAACACTACCTTGGAGGGGGCATCTGATTTTAATTAAAGC
This sequence comes from Suricata suricatta, assembly GCF_006229205.1. Classification (NCBI taxonomy): domain Eukaryota; kingdom Metazoa; phylum Chordata; class Mammalia; order Carnivora; family Herpestidae; genus Suricata; species Suricata suricatta. Next base: position 133,400,728 of record NC_043703.1, on the reverse strand, counting down.
TATCTCTTGACCACAGGAAAAGAGAAATACTTTAAGAGTAGGGAGATTCAGATTGTTTCTTGCTAAAATTGCTCCTTATGCATCAGTGCCTGCATCAACCAAAGATAACACAGTAATTTAATTGGTTTTGGAAATTTCTGTTAAATTCACTGGCAAAAATGTCCAAAATACCACAGCTGCTAAAATTTCAAAGGTATAAATCAGTCACAGTAATAAAAATAGAGTATTATAATGATATAATATATAAGTCCATATGATATATATCAATGATATTATAGTGATATAATGATAGGAAGACACAAATATAATTTTACTATATATGAAAGCTATCAATGGACACTTTTGTTACTGATTCTGTTTAAATACCCTCTGAAAAATTAGACTCTAATACAGAATGGAGGTTTTCTGGTTATTACTGTTGGTTGTTACAATTATCTATTTATAATCAGATCCCTTGTTTCTTAATAAACGAAAAGTCAGGAAGAATTCAGATGTTACTAGCATGGATTTACTTCATACCTTTTTTTTTTAATGTTTTATTTATTTTTGATACAGAGAGAGACAGATCATGAGAGGGGGAGGGGCAGAGAGAGAAGGAGACACAGAACTGGAAGCAGGCTCCAGGCTCTGAGCTAGCTGTCAGCACAGAGCCCGACGCGGGGCTCGAACCCACGAACGTGAGATCTGACCTGAGTGGAAGTTGGAGACTTAACCAACTGAGCCACTCAGGCACCCCTACTTCATACCTTAAATTTATTCCTTGTCTCCAGATATCAAGTGAGTCTCATATCAAGTGCAAGTGGGAACACTCTTTTCCTATAGTTTCTCTGAAGCTTTATTACATACATCATTGCACAAAAAATATAAATCCACATCTTTTGAGGAACAACTCAAAGGCATACATAGGCATAATGTGTGTCAATAAGTTTTATTCCAATTTTCTTTAAGGCAGATATTCATTTCTACTAATTCCAGAATAAATAGGTAGGAGTATAATAGATGTAAATAGAAGGTCTATTATGTTCTCATAACCCATGAGTTGACTCTTTGCAAGTAAATGATGAGGTGGATCTCTACATGTTCCATGTACTAATAATACATATGATTTACACCCTAACAGCTCCTATGAAATTTGAGTACCATATTTTATACCAATTAAATATGAAAATCCATGATAATCATACAAGAGAAAAAAGCTAGTGTCTAAAGGCACCTTAAGTGTATGAACAATTTACAAACAGAAAACTGATACCTTGATTTTTACAAGGTAAAAATATTGTTCCTAGCCTTCAAGTATTTTAAAAAATGATATGCAAATCAAAGTGTATACAGAACTATGGAAATTGCAGTCCTTTTCTGTCTTTTACGTTAGGTATTATTTTATTGGAAAACAATATTCTATTTTGAGACCAAAACTCTGGGAGCTGTTGAGGTTCTCGCCACTGAGACAGCAATTATGTAGGGACCCAAACATCTGTCCACATTAGCTTCCATATATATGGTCCCACAGGAGACGTAGCAGCAGTGTATGTCTTTTTTTTTTTTATAATAGTTTATTGTCAAATTGGTTTCCATATAACACCCAGTGCTTCTTCCCACAAGTGCCCTCCTCCATGACCATCACCCCCTTTCTCCCCTCCCCCTCCCCCTTCAGTCCATGGTTCATTTTCAGTATCCAATAGTCTCTCGTGATTTGTGTCCCTCACTCTCCCTAGGACAGATACCATATGTTTGCACTCATAGGTCTAACAGGACAAACCTAACAGAGGACCATGGGGAGGAGAAGGGGGAAAGAGAGCAGTGTATGTCTTAATGAGACCGTTGTTACCTTTACATTTTGCTGAGTAACTTCAAACTCCTGGTGAATCAAAACTCCTAGATGTTTTTACTTTAGAATATTTCTAGGTCTAATGACTCTGATTGTTCCTTGTGCTAGTTCTATCTTGTCCTCACCTTCACTGATCTATAATTATCTATCACTTCGTTAATTTTTCTGTTCCATCCACAGTCTTAGGTTAAAGTAAAGACTTGTTTTAGTCTCTTAGAGGTTCAGTCACTGTTCATGTACTTCTGCAATACCTTTTCCCCTTTGTTCAAATGGATAAGTAAGCTTCATTTGAGATACTTTTAAGATAGGTCAATATATATGGAAATCAATATATTATTCTTTCTACTCCTACAGCCATCTTAAAAATGCTATTGGTTAAGTAAAAACAATGATGATGTATGTTTATAATAGGAAAACACGTATCAATTTGAGAAAATAAAACCTTTGCATGTGGCATGATGGGGGTGGAGGGGACACAGACAGATCTGTGCCATTTGAATACCAAAGAACATGGACTATCTCACTCAGATAGTTGTTGTAGAAGAGAATGGAAGAGCGTTTAAGGACAGAGCCCTGAGGAGAGTCCATGGACATCAGCATGAAGAAGGCTGATGGGGACAGCCTAAAGAGGCATGGTAGATTAGACGCAAACCAGGCATTTCTCTACGCTTGAACAACCAAAACTAAGAGCAAGACAAGGTAAGACAAGGTCAAGGGGGCTCAGGAGGGTATAATGCTGCCAAATAACTGCTGGAAGGGACTTTAGAGATCTTTTTCATTAATCAAGACATAATTGGTAACTTCTTGAGTGCCACAGAGACAACACTGTCCTTAACATCTCACAGATCTATTTCAGCTGCAACCCTACACCATTCCCTTAAGTCAGAGAGAAAAATCAATTATTTAATCTATGTGAAAAAATTAAAAACGAAAAACTGCCAATGTGGTTTGACCAGCAAACCACTGGAGTTGTGATTTAATGGATTCCCTCCTACAGTGCCTCTCATCTAATTAATTCCTCATGTCCGTCTCCACTCCAGCAGACGTGTTTACTAGCCAAGTTGCATTAAGATGATTTTGAATAGCTTCATTGAAAAAAATGGGTTAAATGAAGCAAACAGACAGAACATCAAATACAAAGTCTTTCATTTCTGATGACTGTTGCTTTCTTATTACAAATGTCTTCAATAGCAAAGCAATCTCTACTTTTCTGAGACACCATGCATATAGAGAAGGCTAAAATAAGGCAGGCGATGCCACACTTCCTAATTATCACACCTGCATAAATATTCATAGTACCCCCTCTTACTCAGAACAGTTCTGATTTGGACAATAAATGATATGGCTCCCTTAGATATGCTGTGACAGAAATGCCAATTTACATAAGACATTGAAACAACCTTGAGATGACCCCTCTCACAGATCAATCCAGTGGACACAGATAATTTTGCAAGTTCAGAACTTATCAAGGCTTCCTCAGAAAGGATTTAAGTTTCTCTTATTTGTTTGTTATATTATTTGTTGTCTTTCAACGTGCTTCTTTTTAATAAAAAACTATGTTAAGAAAACTAAGACAAAGGGGTGCCTGGGTGGCTCAGTCAGGCGTCTGACTCCTGATTTCAGTTCAGGTTTTGATCATATGGTTCATGAGACTGAGCCTCATGAAGTACTGGCTCTCTCCCTCTCTCTGCCCCTCCCTCTCCTGTCTCTCAAAAATAAATAAACTTACAAAAAGAAAACTAATGCATGGAGTGATTTAAAAACGAAAATAAATACAAATCAAGTTTCCTCAGATTTGACTATAAATCTTATTCAGTGTCATGTGAATTTTTTCAGTGTTTTCTCTCACAAGAACAGCAACCATTTTTGAGATAGAGGAAAACATAGATTATTTACTTCCACTTCTTGATTTTACTGTCAAGAAAACCAAAGTTCAGGGAAATGAAAGGACTTGCCCAAAGCTGCTAGTCTGGTTAGTGCAGAGCGGGGTCTGAGGACTCTGGCCCAAACACACGTGCTTCCGTCTGCATTCCATTCTGTCTCCTGCATCAGGTTCTTCACTTATTTTATTTCTGATGGTGCTCCTGGCAGGGAGAATGTCCTCAAAATCTAGCTTTGCCCTAAACATTACATATTCCAATAGGGAAATGTAGATAAAGTGAAAGACCCCACATAAAAATTTTAACTTACCAACTTTTTTCACAGTGAGCAAAGTAAGGTAGTGTTTGTAAATCAGCATTCTAAATTTCTTAGACTGCTGGTATTTGGCTGCTTCATTTTTTAAATTTTTTGATGTTTGCTCTTTTTTTGAGAGGGAGAGAGCAAGAGAGCGAGAGAGAGCGAGAGAGAGAGCACAGACGGGGAAGAGGCAGAGAGAGAGGGAGATATAGAGACAGAAGCAGGCTCCAGACTCTGAGCTGTCAGCACAGAGCCTGACATGGGGCTCAAACTCACAAACTGTGAGATTATGACCTGAGCCAAAGACAGACACTTAACCAACTGAGCTACCCACGTACCCCTGACTGCTTCTTGAAATAAGAGAAGCTCTGGGTCTTGTTTCTGACTTCAATGCAACAGACTTTGGTGTTATTTAAGTTTTATTTTATTTTTGGGAGAGAGAATGAGCAGGGAAGGGGCAGGAAGACAGGGAGAGAGAATCCTACGCAGGCTCCATGCTGTCAGCACGGGCTCTATATCATGACCAATGAGATGATGACCTGAGCTTAAATCAAGAGTCAGACGCTTAACTGACTGAGCCACCCAGGTGCCCAATGCAACAGATTTTAATACAAAAGAACAGCGGGGACTTTGGGAAAACTGGCCTACAGGACATCGCTGGGAATTCTGAGTTTAAGAAAATCATAGTCAAGATTTCTTTCTTAACATTCAGTGTATAAAAAGTTTAATTCATTCTAAAGTGTTAGGATTCATTTTGCCAAAGAATTTAAAGGTAAAATTTTAAAAATACAAATGTTTAAAGCAATATATTTGTTAAAACAAAACTGCTATAGTAAAAACTCAGTTTTAAGTGCTTTTATTTCCTTTACGTACTGTGTTAATATGGAGTTGATTCAGAATGTGCATCTGAATTCAGAGAAATGTATTTATTTACTGAATTTATATTATCAATAAATTCAAGGAGAAGCAATTATACTAATTGGATTTTAACACACTAACATTTCTTGCATGAAGGTTTAATATATATTTGATGACCCCATCTGTCCTACACCTATACAAATTTAGATGAATCATGTTTATTTAGGAATTATTTTCCATCAAGGAGTCAGTCAACATGATGAAGGGTCATAGTTGTAAAAAAATTTATTATATTTCCATACCGCTCAGGTGGTATTTCCACATATTTTCCTCAATCACCAAGATGATCTAGCTCTTTACAACAAACATGTCCTGGGATCATTTTAAAAAGAAAAAGAAAGGAAAGAAGACAGAAATTAAAGTAGTACAAATATTGAGTTACTGAACTCCCCTGACATTGTATATATTTCTCTATCATCAGAATTATATCACTTTATATAATTATTTTTCTTTTCCACTAAATTTTAAGCTTGGAAAAAAGAGACTCTCGACATTCTTCAAATCTCTAGGTTAAGTACAAATAAGCCACAATTAAGAAGTTAATATATTTGTGGGGCACCTGGGTGGCTCAGTCAGTTAAGCGTCTGACTCTTGATTTCTGCTCAGGTCATTATCTCGTGGTTTCATGAGTTCAAGCCCAGCATCAGGATCTACATTGACAATGTGGAGCCTGCTTGGAATTCTCTCTCCCTCTCCCTCTGCCCTTCCCCAGCTACTGTTCTCTCTGTCTCTCTCAAAATAAATTTTATTTAAAAAATTTAAAAAAGAAGTGAATATATTTGTGCTGAATCAAATGATTGAGTAAATACATGGATGGATGCAGAATCATGGTTGATGGGGAATAAAGACAAGTTTAGACAGTAAGGATCACAGTAGGATTTGGGGCATGATAAGGATCCATGGGAACTGGCGTCTTTTAAGGCATTGACATTGAAGGAAAAGGAATCATTCAATTCCCCACACCTGTTTGTTCTGGGCTAGGAGTATGATCCAGGCAGCATCGCAGGAGGAATCTCATTTCCCAGCAGCTGTAATAGGAGTGAACATCCCACTACTTCGATCCAGCATATTATTATTCTTACTGCTTCAATCGTAACTCTCCCCCAACTCTAATCCTGAATAATTTGATGTGTCTTATAAAAATTTCTCAGGCATGGGGCACCTGAGTGGCTCAGTCGGTTAAGTGTCTGACTTCAGCTCGGGTTATGGTCTCACGGTTCATGGGTTTGAGCCCCCAGTCGAGCCCTGCATCGGGTTCTGTGCTGACAGTTCAGAGCCTGGAGCCTGCTTCAGATTCTGTGTCTCCCTCTCTCTCTGCCCTTCCCCTGCTCACACTATGTCTCTCTCTCTCTCAGAAATAAATAAAACATTAAAAAAAATTTCGCAGTATTATTCGTAACATCCTAATAGATATTCCTCTGTGTCAAGGAGATGCAGAGCATAGCTTTTCCCTTTGTAAAATACTCTTCAAGAGGATCATAAGGCAAATAGACATGAGGAAAGGTTTGTGGGTGCTGAATGGGTACCCAGCCAGGAAGCATCTCCCGAGTTGGCCATGCTGATGGCAAAGGAAAGAGCCATAGGCTAAGTCCTAGACCCAACCACCCCTCCACTTGAGAGAGTGTCAAGATCACCAGAGGAGGTGTCAATGTACTTAGTTTCCAGTTTGGCCTCCGCCACTTAGAACAATTCATTTAACTCTTTGAACTTAAATTTCCTATCTATAAAGGTCTTGGTTGCTTCCTTCTTTCTTTCTGCTGTCTACTAAAAAACCATTTGTTGAGCTCCTATTAGGTATAATCACTGTGGCACTCCTTCTGCCCTAAAATAAATGTGCTAATGCCTGAAAGGTTTGGTGTGAAGATCAAACAGACATGCAGGGACCTTGTAAATAGCACAGTGTTATATAAAAGGAAAAAGCCTTATCTCTGACCCCTCCCATGTTCCCTATCAGCTTTAGCACCCTGGGCTCCACATTCTATCTTGTTTCCCTCTCTTCCCCACCAAAATGATGACTGCAATGATGGGGCACACTTTGGATAGCATCTTGTTATGATTTTGATCACTTTCTATAGCTATCATTTTTACTAGGCTACTCAAAGAAAGCTTTATGCTTTGAGTGCCCCTACCTTATATGTGAGCATACCCCTACATACACACTCATGCACCCCATATATAGAATTACAAAATACAACAATGTGATTTTTTTTAAGAAAAGAAAGATAAGAAAAGAAGCACACTATACCTAATTCCCAGCACGACTAGATTAGATTTGTGTAAATAGTCATCTGGAAAGTAACTAAAGGCAACAACAATAACAACTAACATTTACTGAGTCCTTACTACACAGTAGATATTGGCTAACTGGATGTAATCTTTTATAACAGGCGCTGTTACCCTCACTCTGTAGCTGATGGAACTGAAATGGAAAGAGGTTAAATCTTTAAGCATTTATTAGTTTATGAGTGAGAAGAAGGACTTAGGCCCATGCTAGTCTGCCCCCAAAGCCTGTGTTCTCAGTCATTAATGTTGCTGCAGGAGATGGCTCTGGGTGGCCACAACTGTCACCAAACCGATCTGCCAAACGAAATGCTAAGCACAACTTCATAAGGCTGTCATTTGTGTCCAAAATGAATATGTGCCAGTCACTCTAACTCTATGTGCAAGTTTGAGAAGCAACAAATTTAAAATGAACATGGTTAGAATTAGGCACACGGATAGCCTCACCGTCAAAAAGGAAAAACATGCTTTCAATAGATATGTAATATATGTATATATAACATACATGTAATAAATACATAGAGATAGCACATGCAAGGACTCAAAACTCAGTAGAGCAGAAGACTGGAAAATGTTACTGCATGGCCCAAAACTCAGATCCACATCAAAATGTCTCAAGGGCTTCATATACAGAATGGGTCATTAGATTAATACCCCAACAAAACCAGATTAATTTGAGAGAATATAATATACAATGATTATGGAAAACATGGAATATTAGAAAAGATGATTCTTTCCTGAATTCAAACCTATAGAAAATTCTTCAGTTATTCAAATAACTAAGTTTTGCAGGGTATTTTAGCCCTAGATATTGCCAGGTTTCCATCTAGATGAGGACTTCATATTATATTATTTATATTATTTTTTGTTATATTTATTTTTATATTTCTATCTATACTCATGTTTGTATTGTTATTAATACATTATATTAATATTGTTAATAATCTACTATATGATTAGACTACGTGTAGGTCAGAGGAATCACTTCCTTATAATACATGAGTTTAAAGCATCCCAGATTCCTCCATCTAGAGTTCTTTTTCCTCTATTAACACACAGCTCAGAGAGACCCCCTGCAGCTTTCTGTCTTTCCTTGGTAATCTGTGTGTCCTCCTTCAACAACATATCAGGATATTCTGAGATGCCAGCCTACCTCAGTCTGACACCCCCAAGGCACCAAGCCCCAGTAAATTCCTGGCTGGATGGCTACAATGTCTCTAATAGCCTTGCTTCTTCATGCTCAGTAAAGTCCTAGCATTTAGAGGAAGGACTCTGATTGAGCAACATAACTTCCCTTGATAACGCACAGGATTAGGAAGCGTGGAAGACAGGTGAAACCAATCTTGGTACATTTCCTTACTTCACATCCCTCTGAGTTCAATACTGCTATGAACAAAGAATCAGATTTGAATTGTTCCCAACATTTATTGTTCTGGTCTCCATTAGAGAGGGCAGCCAAACAGTGACAAGAGACACCTGGAGTGGAGACAGGGAGGGAGAAGGTGCTTCTGGGGAAGAGCAGGCAGAGTGGCTGCCACTGTCAGAGGTGGCGGGGACAGGGATGCTGCTAGCTCATTATCATTTGCTCTCAGCCTAAACACTGGCAGCAAGAGTCCCATCAATGCGAAGGGCGCTTGACAGGATGATGCCAGGGAAGGCACAGAGGTATCGAAACCTCCGCATTGGTGTTCAACTGAATATCTGCACCTCCACCTCAAGTAGAGCGAAAGACGCGAGGTTCTCTACGGCAGGAGCCATGTTGAAGTCGCCGATGTCATTTCACAATCTTGCAAGGAAACGTGACATAGAACAGGCGCTCATAAAACATTTGTTGGAAGCAGGAATCAGTGGGAAGGTACCAGCCTTATCTATTCCTCAAACCTAGGAAGATTCCACAAGCTGCCTCTGGCTCCCGGAACATACTCAGGCAATTGTATGTACATTTGATTTCAAGGACAAAGTTGCTGTCTATTTTTAATAAAAAAGCAGCTTGAGTGAATCCCTTGTCTATTTTCTTACTCTCCTATTGCTTTTTGTTTGCTTGAGCAAGAATCTGGACTAATTTCAGGCTTCACTTCATCTTAGTAATAAATGAAATCTAATCAGGGCTGCATAGTCTTTGCCTGTGTCTCTGTCCCTCCTCTTGCCCCCTCTTCTTCCCTCCTCCCTCTCTCTCTACCTACCCCTCCCTTTTGTACCCTGGGAGCCTCCCCTCTCTCCCTCTCCCTCTCTCTTCCCCACTCACTCTCGTCCTCCTGTTCCCTTTGACTCTCAGTACCTCTCTGCCTCTTCTCTTTCCTTCTCTCTTCTTCCCTTTTTCTCTCCCCTCCTTCCCCTTTCCACTCTGTCTCCCTGCTTCCTTCCATTTGTTTTTGCCTCTGTCACAACCACCATTCCTCCCCACTCCCTCTGCCTCCTTCTTGCTGCCTCTTTTTTCATCCCCAATCTGCCCCCCTTCTGACTCCTCTCTCTCTGCGTCTTCTCTCTCTCCCTCTTTCAGCTGAAAGGTAGAACTCACACTCAGAGATATATACATTGAACTAAATAGCTCATTTTAAAAACTATGTCAAGTCAAGATTATAACATTTAGTGTGTGAGAATGAAAGCTGTCCTCTGGAAGTTGTTTTTGTTTTATCATTCCCTAAAAATTAAACTCAACAGGACTTAATTTCACTCTCTCACCTTTTATCTCTGTAAATAATGTGTGTTTGTGTGTGTGTGTGTGTGTGTGTGTGTGTGTGTGTGTGTCAGAGAAAAGTTCCCTGTTGACAGGGAACATTTGGAGGTTTCTGTTAAAGGTTATAAGTAATTATATTTATAAACATATTGACAATATGTTTACTCCAAGCAGGCTAATAATTCACCCCCAAAAGTTTAAAATAAAATAGAACTAGTCTACTTAAAAGAAAATTCATTACAGACACCCTTGAACACTCATGTTGTGTAAAGTGTATGCAAATTGTCATTGGACAGTCATCTCTTTTTAGGTAGACGTTTGGTTTTTTTTTTGTTTGTTTGTTTGTTTTGTCATTGTTCTTGTCCCCTAGAGAAAATGTAGCTCAGGAACAAAAGTAACTTGAAATTGGACTTTCAAAACCAGTATCTAAAAATTCCTTTTGCCTCGAGACGGTTCCTACCAGATGAACTGCCATGTAGGGCACTTGATCTAGGAAACCTCCAAAACAAGAATTCTCACCTTCTCTCCAGGGGCAGAGAATTTAACTTTCTAACCAAGAGATAGTGCTGACACAAGGTAACAAGCATCCTCTGGTACTGTCTCTCTGTTGTCATTAATTTACACTGTCTTGTAATATATATAGATTTAAAAAAAAAGATAGACCAAGAAACTACTATTTTAAGTATAGAGAAAAGCTACATTCATTGTTCAGCCATATAAGGAAGTTAAACAGTACAGGGCCAGGGCAGGCAATGACAGAAAGCTACTAATAAAGACGGTTCTTCTTTATTTAGGAATGAAGCAAAAATAAGAGAGGAAAAAAGACTAGACAATCGTTGAACAGGTCGTTTTCCTTGCTTTTCAAACTCAGCCTGATCATGGTTCTTCTAGGTTAATGGAGAGTGGAGGTGGGGTGCAATGCAGTTAATGCATGTTTTTGAATTACAGAAAAGGTAAATGACTACTCCATTTTCTCAATTCTGAGCCGGATGAGGAAATGCTGTAGTCAGGGTCACAGCACAAGCCCCCTGCACGTCCATCCTCACCTCTGAAAGCCATTCGAGAGGAGAACAGTCCCTGAAGAAGCAGTGCGGATTTTTTCTTTTCTTTAATGTTTATTTATTTTGGGAGAGAGAGAGGGTGAGGGGTAAAGAGAGAGGGAGAGAGAGAATGCCAAGCAGGATCTGCACTGTCAGTGCAGAGCCCTGCATGGGGCTCAATCTCAGGAACCCAGAGATCATGACCTGAGCTGAAATCAAGAGTCTAATGCTTAACCATCTGAGCCACCCAGGGGCTCGGAAGCAGTGCAGACTTTACAGTCAGGCAGTCCTTCCACTAAACTCTATATCCAGCCTTCTTAGCTGTGTGACCCTAATAAAGTCTGTACTGTCTAAGCCTCAATTTCTCCATCCGTAAAATAGGTATAAAAGCACTGAGCTATTATAGTTGTGAGATTACCTCGAATGAATAATGTAAGAAAAACAGCACAAAACCTGGCTCTCGATACATCTTATACAAGCTGCCTTCTCCACCACCATCACCACCTCCTACCGCACCACCACATGCAGAACTACCACCTCCAACAGCACCAACACCACAGCAAATCCCACCATCATCAACACCACCTCCAACACCATCCCCACCACTACTAGTGTCACTACTACCACCACCAGCACCACCACCATATCCAAACTAGCGCCTCCAACACCAGCACCACCATCACCACCACTACCAGCACCATTGCCAGCACAACCGTATCCAAAAGCACCGGCGCCACCACCATCACCACCACGAGTGCCGTTATCATCATATCCAAAATCACCACCTCCACAACCACTGTCACTATCACCGCCACGACTACCATCATATTCAAAACCACTACGTCTAACACCATCCCCTCCACCACCTCCACCTCCACTACAACTACCCTCACCACCAAAATCACCACTACTACAGCCACTATCACCATCATCCCCACGTCTACTGACATCATCCATACTTTACAAGTGAGATGAGCGTAAGTAATTTCCTGAAAATCACAAAGCTCATAGAAAACCAAGTTAGAGCTCAAACTTGGGTGAAGAATCCAAATGGAGGACTCTTCCTACATCCATATTTATCTCAGAAAGTCTAACATGGAAAAGTGGAGTTGTCTTAGTCTCATGGGTCATCACAGGGCTTCAAGAGCACCCAGAACTCCAGATCTCTCATGCCTGAGCCTACTGGAAATACAATATCCTAGGCCGCCTCATTAATCTCTAAATCACCAGGTGTAGAGAAATTTCCCTGGTTGCTCAGTTATCATGAGCACCAGCCTGAAAGGCCAGAGACAAAAGCTCTGTGTTTGGCTCTGTTTTTGCCCCCTGCCTCCATATCTTCAAGTGTCACCAAAGAACACAATGTCTATTTCCCTATCTGACCCTGTGGAGACATTGTGAGAAGGAAAGAAAATGTCATCTAGAGCACAAATCCTCAGGAGAAAGGCAGGAAATGAAAAGGCATTGTTTATTTCGCCTGGCTCTGCAGTGAGACAGCTGTATAGGCCTGTGAAAAAAAAATGAGCCCTGGCTGGCTCAACCTTTGGCAAATAGATGGGTATTACGTAGGCAGTATGTTGAGCCAGGAGAGGAAGCAAAGGAGGAGATTTCCTTTAATTCTGCCCATATTGTTGACTGCCTGCTTTCCCTCCCAGGACCTGCTGGACTTCCCCACTACCAGAGCAGAAAGTGCAAGGCAGGGTAGGAAGCCAGCAGCTAAAGCACCAATTGCTGCAGCTGCTTGCCTACTCCATCAGCACCTTCCACAGGGCTCACCCTGAGCAGTCACAAAGGTCATTGCTCGTGCCACTGACTCACCTTACATTTGGCTGTCCTCTCTTCCTCTCCTGCCACCTGGCTCAAAGCCACTTCTATTCTATCCTTGCAAAGATAACGCGTAATGGAGTCTATACAGCTTTCCCAACCCAAAGACGGCAGGTCCGATGAGCAGATTTCAGTACCATGACACAATATGATGGAGATATTTTATGGGAAAACCTCTATGGTTCTCAAGATACTGTAGCCCAGGCAAGTTTCTACACCTCAGTCAACACGGACAGAGCAGCGTCACAACAAATAACCCCGTTATAGGTGTTAGACCCTCAAGGTGTCTCCGTTCAAAAATATTAAGTCTGCTTAAGTCCCTTTGCCTGGGTTATCAATGTCCTCAGATGAAGGAAGGAAGGAAGGAAGATGAACAAGGAAGGAAGGAAGAAAAAAGAAAAGGAAGGAAGGAAATCTCTTCCTTCTTCACAATTTGGTATAAAACCTTCTCAAGTTTTACCAAGATGGTGGCTGTAACATTGCTAACTCTGAAAAAATGTGGCTAGAGTAGGACCCACGTGGGTTAAGGGCTGCTCAAGGGGGTAGAGGATTAAAATAAGTCAAAACCATTCCTAGACACCAAGGACGAATTCACAAAGTACAAAATAAAATACTGACAACATTTTAATAGAAATCTTGTGAATTTCCTTTACAGATACAAGAGGCAGTGTGTTGCGGGGGGGGGGGGGCAAGCTCATATGTTTGTTTTTATAAGTAGATCAGCTCTTTTATTTATATTTTTTAATTTAATTTTTATTTTATTGTGCTGAAAAACTCTTGAGATCTACTCTCTTAACAGATTTCAAGTGCACGATACAATATTGTTAACAATAGGCACAACATTTTATGGTAGCTCTCTAGAACGTATTCATTTTGCATTACTGAAACTTTATACCTATTGATTAGCAGCTCCCTCTCCTCCTACCCCCTGCCCCTCACAACCACAACTGTACCATCTACTTCTAGGACTGACAATTTTACATATCTCACATAAGTAGAATCATGAGGTATTTGTTCTTCTGTGACTGGCTTAAAGGGATATATATTCAGATTAATTTAAATACCTTCATAATGATTTTAAATCCCATTAAAGAAAATAAATGCCCATTGAGTCTTTCATTCAGTTTGATAACCACCTTATTTAGTGAAATTGTGTATACTTTCAGATTTACCAAGATACTACTCCATCTTCAAAAACACATTTTTCTCTCCAGTTATGGCTTCTGTCCTTCAAAAGGAAATGCAAATCTTTTGTCCAAAATTAAGACTTCTCCTACAGCTTACACCATGTCTTCATCATGATGTCTGACTTCTCAATACATGAATTATCTCATTATCTCCCATTTTAGAGTACCAGAAGTATATTTCTTCTGCTTCCTTCATAGTAACTAGCCCAGTGCTAGGCACAAATCAGTAGCTTATTAAGTATGTGCAGATTGTTATTATATAAATTCTTTCTAGCCTTAATCAAGTGAAGCAACCATCCCCCTATGAAATGGCCTCGAATGACGATTCAGAAAAGAGTCCATATTTTAAACACTTCAGTGTGTCTGAACTACAAAATTTCCTCATTTGCTAAGATAGAATTTCTTTATGTAACTATATTACGACCCTGAACTCTAATTAGTAGTGGGGAAATGAGATGACAACAGTAAACATGGAAATCTGGTGGACATGGTAAACAACCATGTTTCACACAATCAATTTAGGCTCCTGGCAATGGCGAATGGGAAGTCAAAAAATTTTTTGGCGCTTACCCTGTCTCATTTTTGTAATAGTTATGCATTCATGAAAACATATGCATTTGTAAAAACACTTCTTGTAGTTACAATTTAGATTTGCAGATGATACTACATGTGGTGTGGAACTAAGAAGAGATAAATATTCTAGGATGAAAAGATAATACACCAAAGCAAAAATGCCTTAAAATCCTTAAATCATTCCCTCTAAATTTCTTTCTTTAGTAGATTCCCTTGGAAAATTTTATGTCAATATAAAATACCATGCTTCTATCATTTTAATAGGTTAAATGTAGCAAATAAAATTTTTCTTCCATAAAGTAAATCTTGAGTATGTTGGATTCAAATTTATGCTAATAGCCTTTCTTGCCTACCATTATTTTCTATAATATTTTTTATCATTTGTGTTCCCCCAAACACACATAATTATTCTTCCATTCTGACCACGTCAAGTTTTCTTACTATTTTTGCCTCATCTCCTTTTTTTACAGCTGGCTTATTTCTTGTATTACATATTTGTTCTACTCTCAAAATTGAACTGCCATCTCACAGAACTAGGTCTTTACTCCCTGGAATTCTATAGTGCATGAGAAGAACATTGGTGATATAAGTAGCAAAAACAACGTATTTACTTTCCCTAAAACATAATAATAATAATTCCACAAAGCCTATAGAAAAATGAGTTTTTATTTCTTTTTCCAAAAACAGGAATATAAATATTTAGTGTCAAAGAGCTATATTTGTTGAGATGTCTTCCTAAACTGAATGAAGTTACAATCACACTTGTAATAGCTGTTAAAACAAAATTAAGTTTGGACAGATTCATTGTTTAATAAATTATGTTGTGGCTAGGAACCCCCAGTAAACTGATTTGCTAAGCAATATATTACATAAAATCTCCAACTCACATACCTTGTCTTTCAACTCTGCATCTTTAATATATAATAGTAAATGTTCATGATCTTTTGAGTAGTTCTCTAAGAATATTGTTACTGGGTTATAACTAAGTAATTGAATTTGATTTGTATCTACATTAGTTAATTAACTTTAACATTTTACAGAAGAGTCAAGCTAATGTTAGACCTTGGAAGACCAACAACATTTTGTAACAAGTACTACCATTAAACTAGCATCATTAAAAAAAAAAAAAAAACCAACCATTAGTAACACTTCAGATTTGTGGATATCACCTAGCAAACCACAAATCAAATTAACATGTTTTTCATTTTTTATTAGCTGTTAATATTAGAAAGAATTTGCTGTTAAAAATCAAGATTAGCTGGCATGGGTTTAATATTTGTCACTGATTGACTTTATACAATAGCACGTGCTAAATGTTAATTATATCTATTAGTGGGTTTTTACATTGTAATTTAAAAACGTCTTGCTGAGAATGCACTTATCACTTATCAGTCTCTTTCTCAGATACAGATTTTGATCTTAAAAAAGGTCAAGTTGAAATAATTCAACTCGTTTACACAAACATGTGAATGAATAGGTACAGATATGTTTATATTATGAATTTAAATGTCTTCTACAAAAATAAAGTGAAAGGTATCTTGTTCTTGAAATCAAAGGATCAATAAAGCTGACTGCCTCTGGACCTCCATCCCTTTTCATATTGCATTCAAGGCAGAAATGTCTACCTTGGCTAATGGCTTCTTAAAATAGGTAAGTTTGTTTTTCTTTTTTTAAGGCAAGGTAGATTTATTTAAGACTATTGCAGAAAGAGAGATTAAACTCAATTCTACAGAAACAAAAGTTTGTAGAATCTTAAGTGCTGAATGTCCTAATAAAAAAGTTCTAAAGGACGGGAGGGTAATCTAATCCAGGCTCTTCCAAGAATCTCTCTATGGCACTCCGGAAAGAATAATAAATTCTGGTTTCATGCACAGCATTAAAAAAACAAAGAAAATCATTTTTTAAGTGGAATAAGTTCAGTGGTATCAGCAGTCATATCTGTATATTGCAGGTTTCTAAGAAAGTCACCGCTCAAGATTAACTGTATCATTGAACGAGATATCAATGCACCCTTCCAGAGAAACTGGGCTGATCCCATATTGTTCACCCTCACTGTCTGATGATAAACTCTGTGGCTTGGATCTGACTGTGTGGACCTGGCATTAGAAACAACACCTGGATGGCTCAGTTGGTTAAGTGTCTGACTCTTGATATTGGCTCGGGTCATGATCTTGTAGTCACAAGCCTTGCATCTGGTTCATGCTGAGCATGGAGACTGTTTGGGATTCTCTCTCCCCCTCTCTCACCCTCTGCTCCTTCCCTGCTCGTACTCACTCTTTCAAAATAAATAAATGATCCTTTAAAAAAAAGAAACAACTTCCAGAGGAAAAAATAGTTCATTAAAAAACAAGAATAAGGGATCTTTGATAATGTTATGTTTTCTAGAAACATTTTTTGAAATCCTTGGTACCTAGCTGAAGGCTAAGTCCCAGTGACCTAAACAAACTTATTTAAGCAACAGATGTATTCAGCATCTACAAAGCTTGTCAGTAGTAACTCTATAATGTCAGAATAAAGACTCTTTAAAATTAAAATTCTAGAAAAAAGAAAAAAATGGACTAATTTTATTTTACTGATAAATGCCATTTTTAAAATTTCATGTATCAACTTAGTGACTAAATATAGTGAGAGTTTTATTAAACTAGGAACTAGTAATCAATCTAGAATAGTCCTAAGAATACATGCACAGAGACAGCATGCCAATAATTCTAACCATTCTTACCAATTTTCACAAGGTATCTCAATTTCTAAACCTGGAATTTGGCAATATTCCTTCCTTAGCAAGATTTAAATCAATTTAATGGCATAGGGTGAATGTTTTAAATGGAGCTTGGCAAAATAAATTATTCCATCACATCACTGTCAGCACTGTCAGTTGGGTTTTGTTTGTTTGTTTACTTGTTTGTTTGTTTGTTTTCCATTCTTTTTCCTCTTCACTGTGCCCAAAAGAAGGTTTATGGTTAGGTAAAAGTCCTGGACAGCAAAATAGGTAAGGAAAGACTACCTCTCAGATAATGAAGTTCAGAGGCATTATTAACAAAAATCAAGACCAAATTTCCAAGAGAAAACATCCTAAGTAAAATGAATAAACAAAACAAAACAAAATACCCATTTGGTCATATTTAAGGACTACCCTGTGAGTTCATTTAATAATATTCAAGGCTCCTTTAGTAACATGCAATATACTTTTATATAGATTACAAGTGCTATCTAATACAAGAGGGTTCAATAACTGAAATGATTAGAAAATATAATGAGAAAAAATTCATACCAAAGGAATAAAGTTAATGAGCTAGTGTGGGCAGGATCACATTCAATGCAAGACCTCTGGGAAAAGCCTTCCTTTTATGCATAAAGCCTTCCTAAGTATGCATAATATTCATTTGCTTCTATATGACTATCTTTCAGTAAAATACATGTTCCAACAAAACACATCTCAATAAGGGGAATATTAACAATATGAGAACCAACATAAAATAGATATTCACCCAAAGTTACCCCCCCCACATGCATGTAAAGATGGATATTATAATCTCTGCTTTGCTTGATTTCATCATGATATCACACTCAGTAATTGTCCATCTCTATAATGTAACATCAAAGACATGTAAAGACACTGGACAGCATCTTCAGGAGTATCTGTTCCCTCTGCCCACTTCCCCTGGCCCCCTCACCCTCACTCTACATTTTAAGCAGGAGAGTTTCATTTTGGAGAGAACATACTTGGCATTTGACATACCACATAACATTTACACAAGTGTTAACCATTTTTAGAACAAACTGTATTACATATTTTTTTTTCCTGGAAATTCAACCAACATAATCATTCATTTTAATACTCTTTGTTGTACTGCAGACATTACAGTTTCCTCCCTCCCTTCCTTTCTTCCTTCCATCTCTCCTTCCTTCCCTCCTTCCTACCACGCAGTTTGGACACTGCTCATTGACTCAAACTTTCTGCTTTGCATTTGGTGAGTGCAATGCCCCCTCCTAGGTAAGGAAGGAGAAGTAGCTCTAAACAGCAGCTGTCAGTGGAAGAATCATTGCACAATCAGGCACCTGGTGTCACAACATTGGCAAGAGTCACTGTACAGTGTCTATAAGAAGAGTAAATTGCTCTCAATCCTTTTCTCTAACCTGTTCCTTGTCAAATAGGATGCTTGAACAGAATCTTACCCTCTCTCCATCACTATTATCAGTAGGGTAAAAGGGTTCACTGGATCACGAAGTGTAAAAGCAGACTAGAACAAAATAAGAGCTAGATGACTTTTTCTCATGTTGGCATAAAACTAAAAAAAGCAGGATTGGTCATCATAATTAAGCATTAGCGTGTAAGCAGAAACATTATCTTCTACGGTCACAAAAACACAGTATCAGACACAAGCAGCAAAAAATATTCCAGCCAGACCTGGTAGCCAGGAAATTCTTTTCAAAGGTGTTTCCTTTTTGGGCTTTCCCAATTTGTACTCAATAAAGAAGTTAGAGACCTAATGTGAGGTTTTAAATATTTGCTTTCAATAAATAAATAAAGAAATAATTCGCTTTCAATAAATAATCTGCTTTCAATCAATCAGCCAAAAATTCACTTTCAATAAATAAATATTCACTTTCAGTAAATCAATCAATCAATAAATAAATAATTCACTTTCAATAAATATTCACTTTCAGTAAATCAATCAATCAATCAATAAATAATTCACTTTCAATAAAAAAATAATTTGCTTTAAATAAATAAACAATAAACAAACATCTCCTTTTTTGTTAGTGTATATCATGTGATTGAAAACAGAATGCACATTTTCAACCCATCATAAGTGATTTGATAAATTGTGTCACAAATTTCATTCCATTATAACCTCTCTAATGTACTTCAAGTATGCAAAAGTACAAAAGTAAAAATAAAACCAAATCAAGATCCCTATACAGAGATAAGTGGCACATGAGGGAGCCCTGGTATTTTTTAAGTGGCCTTTTACAGTAAACACTCCATTCCTTGTTTGCCATTTCATTAAAAACTGCATGCACTCTCCCATTCACAAATGCACTCAACCCCACACAGATGTATAAAAAAAAGAACTTACACAATTTCATCGTTCTGGAACTCGAGCTCTCCGCAAGTGTCCTCAAAGTCCTCCCCACCACCTCTGGCAGTCCCTTCGATGGTTTTATAGGGAACAATTACATTTCCTCGGGCTCCAGATGTTCTCAATACCTTCACCTCCATAATGCCAATGCTCTCGCTCACATGGGTCACAGGTTCCTCAAAAGTAAAGATGCCAGCATGGTCATCATCAAAGATAGTCACAGTGGCGGTGGAGGGAGAGCCGAGGCAAGCGAGTGTAGAAACATGATTTGCTTCCAGGATGCCATCTTCTGAGGCTTCGGAAGATACTTTAATGTTGCTCAGATGCACAAGGAAATTTTCATCCTCCTCAAAGATATCATCATCGATGATGCCAACTCTGATTTCCTTCTGGGTCTCACCAGGCTTAAAGACCACAGTTCCTTCAGTAAATTCGTAATCAGACCCAGCATTGGCTGTGCCATCCTCTGTTCTAAAGTCAACAAACACAGTGTTGGTCAAATCACCACCTCTGCGGAGAATGGTCAGGGCCACAGTACCACAGTTCTCCAAACACTGATAGGTCCCTTGTTCGAAGAAGATCTTACTGACAGGGTCATTTTCAGCCACTTCAGTGTTGACCTCATGCATGCTGACAGCCTTCCTTGCCTGGTCAGCTGCATGCCTCTTTAAAATGTTGCCAGCTCCAGTCATCAGGCGGGTAGCTTGGATGCGGTAAAATGCTCGACTTTTTTGCTGCTGACTTAGGACTTGGTAGTTAGCTAATTCTATTAATTGCTCGATTTCTTTCTCTGGATGTTTCTGTTTGAGCTCCTTCAGAATCCTAGCCATTTCTCGCCTAGCCTCTTCATCATCTTGGTCCCTCTCATCAACCTCCAGAACTAGGGCGCCATCTAAGAAATTGTCGACATGGGAATTGACCACTTTCCCATCCATTTCAATTTCAGTCTTGGAAGATGGCCTGTCTCCTTCATGTTCAATGATCATTCCCCTCTGCTTGCCAGCCCGATACCTCTTGTAGACATACTTGTAAAACAGAAGCCTCCTGTCTGCTACCCAAGCGAACACAACACAGATGGGAAAGAAGAAGAAAGTAAGCAAACCTTCCCAGACCTCCACGACCCCAGGAGAGATGACAGACAAAATAATGTAAAGCCAAGTATAAGCAAAGATGCTCCAGGCTGCTGTCACAAAGAACACACGCAAATGCTTAATCTTCCTCGTCTCTCCATCTGGGACCACGTAAACACAGAGTGCGATAATGATGAACATATTGAATGCAGCACTTCCCACGATGGTGCTGGGACCTAAGTCTCCCGCAGTGAAGTTATGGCCACACACTTCAATTACTGAAAGGAGAATCTCTGGAGCAGAAGAACCCAGGGCCATCAAGGTCAGGTTGGAAACGGTCTCATTCCAGATCCTCACAGTGGTCTTGGTGGTCTCTCCATTGGGTTTCTTTATAGTTATTTCTTTTTCTTGAGACGTGATGACTTCTATAGAGGACATGAACCGGTCGGCAATGATAGAGACTCCGAGAAACATGTAGACCATGGCCACAAAATACACGGTAGCTCTAGCAATTTTGTCTCCAAAGGAAGGGTCTTGGGGCTCCCAAATGGGTAAAATCACTCCCTTCTTACAGTAATATGAGCCAGTACACTCGCCGGTTTCATTGCCTTCTCCTTCCATTTCTGTGTCAGCACTAATAAGGTCCACATGGGAAAATAAGAGAGCCACGAAGGCTAACAGATGAAATCCCATTGAAAATGTAGGAGAGAGTCCTAAATGCAGCATGTTGTACAATGGTAGACTTCCAACTGTCCCAACCTACTGGTAAAAACAAGATGGAGGGAGGGTAGGGGAAAAAAATCACATCATCAGAGCCAGATCCAAAGCATGACTAATTACTTATTTTTATTACTCTTACCAATGATTTGTTTATTTTTGACTACCATAACATCTATGGTGAATCATTCTAGGTATCCATCATTGATTAAGCATTCCTTTGTAAAACTCATAGCTCAATCTCTCTGCTTTTCTACATGTAGCCTCCATTCACTGAGCAATGTACACAATTGACTTCTTGGAAGTGAAAGTTAAATTATAGGTTTGCCGTGTTGAATACATAGTTATGCATGCTAGCAGCCAATAAGGGGGAGGGGAAGACTTCTGAAGCATTAAATAATTTTCTCCTTGTTGCTAATGCAGGTTTTCCTTTTAAATTTTGATTAGTATAACCACCTTCCGGAAATGGTTTCATTGCCAAAATCACCTTATTAAGAATGATGCTTTAATGTTCAGATTCTAAAAACCTTACCAACACAAGGCCTCTCAATTGCTCTTAAATTCTGGAGCACACCTTACACTGCATTTTATGAAATCATGTCCTGTGGCTCCAAGCTTATTTGGAAACACAGAGATACCTTCAAGGTTTCCCACAGTCAATGGTATGTGTACTTGAGAGAAAAAATATTCTGCTGTAATGCAGTATTTCTGCACATTAAGTATAATTTTTATAAACATACTTTGATGAGAGCACATTTCCTCCTAATTTGCAGCAAGCCCAGCCCTCCTGATATGTTAGCAGCTGGGTGTCTGGTTCGTGAAGCACAGCTCTTCAAATCTGGGTACAGATCTCGCTTTAGAATCTGCAGGCTGTCCACAGCAGGAAAGGGAGATAACCAGGCCTGGGCCTAGTTGTGTCTTAAGACTCTTGTCTGACAGGCTGTGAAATCAGCTTTCCTAGCCATCAAATGTTCCTTCTCCGTGTTGATGTCATCCTTTTCCATGGTCATTCTAAAACATGTATTAGTTCTACAGAGGGTCCAAGTGACCAAAAAATTCAGGAGCAATAATTCCATCTAAATTAGCTCATGTGGCAGAACAATGGTGACCACAAAGTATATATATGATGACAGGCTGTAAGTAATTAGGGATCTAGCGGCAGAGTCACTGAGCCACATAAAGCTTGGTAAACAAAGCAAAGTAGTGGACCAGAAAACTGTGGCACTAACCTCACCCACCAGCTCAGGCAAAACTCCACTTGGATCACACCGCACCTCTGCCTCGAAGGCTCAGTAAGGTGCTGACATAGAGGAAGGACTGCTCCAACTTAGGGTAACTCTGGTCTGGAAGGCCAGCTATGACATCAGACGCAGAAGGGGTGCTGAGTCAGAACATCACCTTGTGGCCTGATAAAAACTTACAAGTGGAGCTAGACTGGAGCTTTTCATAGCCCGGGGCAGTCTGAGAGCCTCCCACACATTCATCCACATTCTCTGGCCCATGTTTGCTACTGATGGCAAACAGTGGAAATTCACCAGGGCCTAGGAGAAGCCCCTGGCCCAGCACATTCCAGCAGACCCTCAGAGAGCCCACCATTGCTGAAAGCGACTTTTAGCTCATCACTATTGGGAGATAAGCTTGACATTTTCCCCAGACTAAAGACAGCAGAGTTGTGGTAACAGAAATACATTCCCCATAAAAGGCTGAAAAATAGAAAAAAAATATTTAAAAAAATTTTTAATGTTTATTTATTTTTGAGAGAGAGAGACAGAGCATGAGTGGGGGAGGGTCAGAGACAGAACATGAGTTAGAGCCCTGTATCAGGCTCTGCGCTGACAGCTCAGAGCCTGGAGCCTGCTTCAGATTCTGTGTATCTCTCTCTTTCTGACCCTCCCTCGCTCAGGCTCTGTCTCTCTCTCATAAATAAATAAACATTAAAATAAAAAAATAAATATGCAAGATTCATGGTCCGTGATTCTACTTATTCAGTCATTACAGGGCCTGGGTGGGTTGTGGGATCGCCACTTAAAACAAGAAAACATTGAAGCAACCTCCAAGAGTAGTGGAAGATCTAGTTAAAATTCCCTTATGCAGTCACTTATTCCACAAATATTTATGAGTGCCACCTACTACATGTTTTACAATGACCTGCTGGGCTCTCTCCTAGGTCCTAAGAATTTATCAAAGAATTAAAAGCAAAAAAACAAAGTTTCTGTCCTTGGAGACCTTATTTTCTATCGCAGAGGAAACAAATAAATATCAGATGCTAAAAAGTGCTGGAGAGGTGGAGGCAGAAAGGACAGGGAGTCCATGGGTGTGAGAGTGTGTGAGTGTACACATGAGTGTGTATACACATGTGGCATACAAGGCTTTATACTAGATGGTTAAGAAAAGCATCCATGATGAGATGACATTGGAGCAAAGCCCTGAAGAAAGTAAGGTACCAAGCCCGGTGGGTATCTACAGGAAGAGAATTCCAAGCAAGTGCCTAGACCCTGTTGGGACTTTTCTTAGCATAATGTAGGAGCCACAGAGGAACTAGTGTGACAAGAGGGCATGGGCCAGGGAAAGAGGGCTCAGAAGCTGGAAACACATTGGAGAGCGATCAGGAAAGGAATGGAGGTCACCTTAAGGCACTGGCTCTGCTTGTGAAAGAGATGAGAATCTCGTAGGGAGGTTCTGATCAGAAGTGTGATATCAGCTGATTTTCCTACTACAAAGGTCTTTCTGCTGGTTCCCTGAAGAATACAATTATAAGGACAAGAGTGGAAACACGGAGACCAGGTTTTGCCTCTTATTTAAAAATCTGGAGGCACCTGAGTGGCTCAGTTTGGTAAGCTTCTGACCATTGGTTTTGGCTCAGGTCATGATCTCACAGTTCATGAGTTCAAGCCCCACATCTGGATCTGTGCTGACAGTGGAGACTGCTTGGGATTCTCTCTTTCTTTCCCTCTGTCTCTTTCAAAAATAAATAAATAAACCCTGAATTATAAATGATCTCCATGCCTAGAGGTATAATAAATGACAGAACAAGATTTCTAGTTTAAAACCTTTGGAAAATTTACAACTTAAAATGTCTTGGGAACCTGTGAGGATCAGAAAGGTTAAGTATTTGCTTGCAGACTATAGTACAGAATGGAGAGACGAAACCCAGAACATAAATTCCAACCTGTGCATGTCTCCAGGACTGATATAATTCACCACTTCCTTCAAATTTCTGCCAAATCTCATCATTCCATTTTCGCATTTCAGCCAAAATGAGCTTTCTGAAGTACAGCTCTGACTTTCACTCCCCTTAAAACTCTCATTGGTTCTTATTGCCTTGCAAACAAACCCAATACCCTCAATAAACTGTTCAGACCTTTTAGGATCTAGCCTCTGAGTTCTAGAATATGGAAATTCTTTCTATTCCCTGACCATGACCATGGTTCTGACCTCCAGGTCTTTGAAGATAGTGTTTTCTGTGCCGCAAACTATTTTCTTTCTTAGATGTAAATGTCAAAATGGCACAACAGCAAATCACTGTCAATTGTCTGAAAGATTAACAGGAGGTTCTATTTATAAAGACTACAACAGACACTGGGCTAAACTCTTCATGTATATTCTTATATATAATGCTTACAATAACCAGCATTGCTATTTTACACAACTCCTAGTGTTGCCATTTACATTACAGTCCCTGAGGATAGCACTGCCTGGAGTTATGCAATGCTCAGTGCCCTAACAATCACCCTACACAGTAGATATTATTAACCCACTTTGGAGATGGGATTCACGGAGGCTCAGACAGGTTAAGTACTTGTTGGAAGTCATAGAGATAGAAACTCCTGAATAAAGATTCAAACCCTGGTCTGTCTCTATGACCAGTATCATTAACTGTTCCATAATAGCATCCCTGATAGTGTGTGAAGTAATCTTAGAGAGCTATTGGATTTGGACTTGGACTGGCCCATTGGAAAACCTCTTGGCTTCCATGAAGGGTTAGGAGGGCCTCAGTAACAAAGCCCCACGGAGGGTTTCCAACAGCCTCACTTTTATCTTATGGATTAGAGACTCAAACAGACAAGCATCGATGGCTGTGAGGTAATGTACAGGCTGGCATGGTCCTAGACACAGCTGCCCTACACTTGCTGGTTTTTTAGCAATCACCTCGCCACCTCTTTCTGCCACACTGTCTGAGGGCAATCTCTTAGCTCAGCCAAAAAAAAAAGTCATGCCCAACCCACATCTCACAGCATATTCTTAGCCAAAAGGGTACAGATGTCTAAGGGTGGATGCATCAGTAAAAATTCCTATCAGAGAAAAAGGAAGGGGGTTTCTGAGGTCAACTCCAAAACATCACAATTATATTCAAAAGGTGGTAGTATTGTAATCTGTGAAACCAGTGGACATAAAACAGATTTTTGGCAATGGAGCAACTGGAAAGAACTCTCTGGACCTCAGTTTCTTTCTTTACTAAATTAATTACCAAATCCAAATGCTTGGGAGGATGTGGGCCAGATCTTATCTAAATGAGAGTTTCCGCTTCATTCTTTTGTTTCAGGGTGTTTCCTCGGTCATCAGATTCAAGCAGAACTACTGACCCTTCCTCCTGTCCCCTTAAATACATATTTCCATAAAAATTATGCAAGGAATCGAGGCTGTTGATATGTTACTCTGCTGCCCGGTTTTCTTATATTCTGCCCTGATCTAGTGAATCCTGTAACATGGGGAAGGCTCATTTTCACGGTGGTTTCAGATCAACTCTTACATCTAAGGCTGACTCTTGCTTACGAATACCCATTATGTCATCTAAATAGGGCTTCAGCACAAAGTCAAGAATACCCAGATTATCTTCTGCTATTTATTTTAAAGGAAAACAAACAATGCCAGCACCTACAGGTTACAGATGTGAATGGCACTGACAGAGGTTAGTGAAATGATATCCAACTGAAAAAAACCCAGACACCGGGGTTGAAGGGAGAGGTCATCGGAATGTAACACCTGCAAGACAGATTTTTATAAGTTTCCTTGGTCAGGAGTGGGGAAGAGCCTCCCCCTCTCCACTGCTGGGACCTGAAAAATAACCATGCAGCAGTGCAAGCGGTTCCCTGTGGAGGTCTGTAGCCAGGTTCCACTTCCAAGGAGGACCCAATTCAGAGACAAGAAACACCTTTGGCACCCCCACCAGTCCAGTGCACAAGGCAGCCTAGTCTCATTCTACTGACTGGCAGCTAGGTTATTCAAAGGAACTTCTTGACTCCCTCATCAGGACCTGGAATTCCTTTATATGTAATTCTTGCTGACTGATTGCATCAAAGCTAAGCAATTCATCGGTTTCTAAGGCAACATTCAAGCAACCATAAGTTCTTATCCACTATTTGAGACAAGCGCTTCCAAATGCTTTTAGACAAACAGATGATGCCAGAGGATGATGTTCTTTGTCTAACTAGCCATCTAGGGTGCAAATTACTATCCCGGCACCCAACGTCAGGCCAACAGACCGTGACCACATGTTAGAAAGGAGCTCTGATTCCACAATGCCTCTCTGTTATCTTTTTTTTTTTCTCAAAGAGAGAATTTCCTTTTTGTTGTTTAATACTTTGGGACCGGTCCTCTAGAGTACAGGCAGTGAGAGGTCATTAAAGGGCTCACGCCCTCTGGCTGAACGTAGGAGACTGCAGTCAGGATCCTGTCCATGTCAGAAACCACCCAGCTCATTCATCAAAGGAAGCAACTGGGATAATGGTCAGGCAATGTGGCCAAGAAAATCAAGATGAATTTAGGATCTAAAATAATGAAGTTACTGAAAAGTCATGAGATGTACTCCATAGCCCTTACCTCGACTTTGTTTTCCTACGTAGCACTTCTTACTCTCTATGTGCTAATATAATTTATTTAAAAACCTTTCAGTGGGGCGCCTGGGTGACTCAGTCGGTTAAGTGTCTAGCTTTGGCTCAGGTCATGATCTCACAGCTTGTGGGTTCGAGCCTTGCATAGGGCTCTGTGCTGACAACTAGCCTCCCCTCCCCTGTTCGTGCTGTCTCTCTGTCTATCAAAAATAAATAAAAAACAAAAAAAATTTAGTGTTTTATTTATTTTTGATACAGAGAGAGACAGAGCATGAGAGGGGGAAGGTCAGAGAGAGAGGGAGCCACAGAATCAGAAGCAGGCTCCATGCTCTGAGCTAGCTGTCAGCAGAGAGCCCGACACAGGGCTCAAACCCACAAACGTGAGATCATGACTTGAGCTGAAGTCAGAGGCTCAACCGACTGAGTCACCCAGGGGTCCCTAATATAATTTATTTAATGGTTCTGTTTGTTGGCTTTCTCTCTCTGATAGACATAAACTTTTTACAGGTGGATATTTTTTTCTCTTTTGTTCATCAGTGGATCCCCATTTTCTGGAGCAGATTCTGGCACAGGAAAGATACACAGCAGATGCTTATCGAGTGAATATAATATTTCTCAGAAAGTCATGTGCTGATTTCACCAAATCTCTGAAGGTGAATCAGAATCTGGGAGCTGGGACTTTGCACTTGAATTTAAAACTGTGCCCTGGGTGATGAAGACGCCCCTAAAAATGAGCAAAGCCAGTATCACACTGAAAAACCAAGGTCAGTATTAGGTGGAGGAAAGGAAGGGAAATTCAGGCTCATGGGCAGAGAACCTCAGGCTGGAAAAAGTGACCACCAGCATAAAAAGAGGAGCTGGGCTTAGACAGTCTCCCCTGCACCTGGAGGTGGGTCCTCCTACATGAGCCCGGGCTTGCTGATTTCTGTTGGAATGCCAAGTTCATCCGCTTTGTTGAGAGGCTCTTGATATTCTGGACATCCTCAATAAAGCATATCTTCTCCTTTCAGTATGATAAGACATCTGGTCAAACATCAACCAAAAATGACCTCCATTAGGAAAGTCCCATAAAAGGGAAGCACATCAAGAGTATACATTTAAATACGTTAACTGCATGCTGGCATGGAAATAGGAATAAGAGAAAGAAAGCTGGAAATTAGAGTCTTTCAATACTAAAGAAAGAAAAAGGAATTCAAAGGAGAGCCGCTCTGCTCAAATTGGGCCTGGACTGTCCTCAGATTCATTCTGCCAGTGCCAAGGGCAGAGGAAGGCCCCACGTGGGGGTATTTATGACAATAATGACTGAAACCATTTACCGAGAGCACTTGCTTTGTCCCAGAGGCTTTACTGACTGCTTTGGATTCACTGTCCCTGAGCTTTCTGACAATATCACAAGGCGGAATTATCATTCTAATTTTACAAATGAGAAAAAGAAATGGTTCATAAAAGCAAATCGGTTGAAGTCACACAAACATAAGTAAAACAAGGATTTTAAATCTTCATTTTTTTAATGTTTATTTTTAAGAGAGAGAGAGAATGAGCTGAACAGAGGGACAGAGAAAGAGGGAGACACAGAATCTGAAGCAGGCTCCAGACTCCGAGCTGTCAGCACAGAGCATGACATGGGGCTCAAACTGACGAACTGCGAGATCATGACCTGAGCCTAAGTCAGGGTTCAAACCAACTGAACCACCCAAGCGCCCCAAGTACAACAAAGATTTTAATCCAGGCACTTTGCATTAATTACACCATCATGCTTTCCAGAATGGCAGCATCTTTTTGTTTTCACTTCCTAGGTGAACAATAATACTGTTATTTGGTAACAAAGAGCCCCTGCTTAGGCGTATAATGCAAGAAACCTTTCCATGCTGCCCTCCAGTCCCCCTAAATAAATGTATGTCATTTGCACTATCTTATCAAGAGCTTTCATGGTCACCTCTCCTGCCTCATGTCACTGCATCCCAAGTAAGCATTTTATGAGCACTTCAATTCATCACGTAGTGAGGGAAAGATAATCCATTTGGGGGATCATCTGCTAAAATCCGAGGTCTGAAATCACTCCAAAGTTGTGCAATAATCTCAAGGTTTTTCCATTTGGTCAGGAGAAAGGAAATTAGAGAAAGAAATCCTAGCAGTAAGCATGCAAAACTAAAATAAAAGATGGGTGAAGCTAGGGAAAAGGATACCAACTTTTAGCATAACATGTTAATACTTTGCTCTAGTAACAATAAATCAAGATTTTTTCAAGAATTTCAATGTAGCTCACAAATTTGCTATCTTGGGGTCACAACCTTTTTTTTAAATTTTAAAACAAGTATGTAATTCAAAGAAACAGAAAAATACATTCATTCATGGTTTTGATTGCCAAGTTTTTCTAAGCCACTCACATATGCCAGATACTGTGTTAAAAGGGCATCTGGGTGGCTCAGTCAGCTGAGCTTGGACTCGATTTCAGCTCAGGTCATGATCTCAGGGTTGCAGGATCAAGCCCAGCATAGGCTCAGCTTGGAGCCTGCTTAGGAGTCTCTCTCTCTCTCTCTCTCTCTTTCTCTCTCTCTCTCTCTCTCTCTCTCTCTCCCTCTGCTCCTCCCCAGCTCATGCTCATACGATAACATCCACCAAGAAGCTTATATTCTGGTGGGATACTACAAAAGCCAAAGTGTGGGTCCCCTTTCTGAAACAGAACTCTTTTGTTACTAGAGAATCACAGAAAAGGAGAGACTTTCCAGGCATTCAGACAGCACAGATACACCTTGGCACACTCAAAGTGGACCCCCTCAGCCCCACATTAATGCACGTGGGCTCTTGGGTTAATACAACCAGGGTTCTAGAAACCTCAGACTCCTCAGCCTACATTCCTACAACCCAGGGTTTTTAACCATAGCGAACTCCTCGAGGCAGGGCCTTGGAGCACCTCATCTGTACTCTGTGAAGTACAGGGGCCTGGTTTTGGACAATAATAACTATTTCAGATAATAATTTGTTCACCATCTACCCTGAAGAAAAAGAGAAGCCCTCTTTTGATGTCTGACCTTACATACTGGGAACAAAAAATGAGGTCATATGCACGCGTCTATATCTGGGTCACCAAGAAAGATTTCCTACCTAAAAATATTTTTCTCACTAGCTTGTTGACATTTCATCTTAAGAAATTTGGGGAGGGGGTTTGAGTGAAATATAGCCCTCTCTATATTTCTGGCTCTAGACAGTGGACCAGTCACTTTATTCATCAAGCACTTATTGAGTGGATGTCTATGTGCAAAGCACCAAACCAAACACTATGGGGATTATTAAGATAATTGTATCTGCACCTGATAAACTGACAGTCTTCAAGCAACTCAAATAGTTAGTTACTCAAATTACCATGAATACTAGGAAGGATATGGAAAATTCCATAAAAGGAGAAGATTGAGTGGTTCCTGGGTGGCCCAGTCAGTTAAGCATCCAACTTTGGCTCAGGTCATGATCTCACAGTCCATGGGTTCAAGCCCCATGTTGGGCTCTGTGCTGACAGCTCAAAGCCTGGAGCCTGCTTCAGATTCTGTGTCTCCCTCTCTCTCTGTCCCTCCCTTGCTCATGCTCTGTCTCTGTCTCTTAAAAATGGATAAACGTAAAACAAAAATTTTTTTAAAGGAGAGAACTGGAAGGATGATGAAAGCTGAAGCGTGTGAGAGGACATTCTAGAAGGAAGAAATGATGTGCATAAAGGCACAGACCACTGCTTCTTCAACTTCAGTTCACCTAAGAATCACTTGGGAAGTTCATTCATATGCAGATAACTGGGCCCTAGCATCCAATGATCAGCTGTACAGTATCTCTAAAGAGGAAATGCACATTTGAACTTTAATAAGCTCTCAGGGGATTTGATATGGGCAGTCTTGGCCCTACCCCTCAGAGGCACTCGAACTGGGTAGAGAGTAGAATTGGCCTGAGGTATCTTCAGCAAACACAGACTGCAGAACAGAGCACATAGACAGAGTACTAGACAGAGACTAGGACCTAAAAACTAGAATTAGTGCTCCTTGTAATAACAGCAACAAGTTAATGTGAAATAATATATCAGAAGGACTTTTCTTCTCATAGACTGGCACTCCAGATAGCATCAAAATATGAAGTCCTGTGGTGAGTTGGTGGGTGGGGAGTGGGGAGGTAGGAGAGAGGACAATAGAGAAGAATGGACGTTAATGGGAGATCACAGGGGCTCCCAAAAGAGATTAAGGCATTGGGAGTCATTTAATCCTACTTCATAATTGCCAAGGGTTAGTTCTGCCCTGTTGAAACAGAAACAGCTAAGGACTCCTGGGACACTACAGCAACACGTGACAAAGACCCAGGATAAATGGAAGAGTTTGGAGACTTTCAATCCAGGTTCCACGAACAACTCCTGAATAGAGAAGATAATATGCAGAAACATAGATCCCAAACCTGAAGCTTTAGGTGGTGAGAAAGGCTGCATTCTCTAAATCACAGGGTCTTTATGGGGCTTTTCACCACCCACTGTGTTCACTTCAACTCAAGGGTAAATCTTTGTGGTGGCTTTCTGCATTCTAGTCTGGCTCTTGGGACTGGGGATGTTTAATACAGGATCCAATTTCAAGCTATGTGATAGGAACATCCAGAATGCCTTTTTTAAAAGTATTTTTTAACAAGGAAAATGCTGGTTATGTGAGCAGAGGCTGGTGAATTTCATCAGCTTTTTCCCTGAGTCATTAAGCTTCATCTTCAAGTAGATTGCTTTTCAGAAGATGGAACCCTATCAACTTGAAGTTTGTAAGTCTTTTAAATTTTCCTGCATAGTGTCAAATCACAGTCCTTGAAAGAATAAGATCCTCTTGAGAAAAGCAGTGGTAAAAAGGTAAAAGAAATATTTTTTTAAAACTCAAGTTGATAGATGCTCATGAAATGGTGACCCTTCATCAATAATCTATGCAACAGTTTTCTAAACTTTCTGAAACTATACATAGTGACATGGCTCTAAAACTCGGTGCATATGTCCATAGAACAAATAAATTTTTTAAATGGAAGCAGGGTAGAAAGGAACTAGCCAAATTTTAATATTTAGAGGAATAAATTGAGTAGTTTTACACAATTTACACAATAAATTTTTACACAAATCACTGAGCACAGTTTAAGAAACATACAATTTCTCCACTAGATAAAGCATCTAGTGAATATGCCCTTTAAGCCAATCCCAGATACCTAGATTTGAAGCAGTGTTTAAATATTGGCTGAAGTGTTATGTTTTAATGTTACGTAACTATGCCAAGACTATTATGTTATGGTCTTTTTGTGATAGGCCAGGATTGGAGTGGCGCCAGTGGAAGAGAGTTGAGAAAAAAGTCAGTGGAGAAAGAAATGCCAATCATTTAATCATTCAATTAGCAAGTGAAAATAGCAACTTCTGCCTTTTAAGCAAGGATTATTTTCATCAGTATCAGTGACTTACAAGAGACCATTTATTCACTCACTCATTCAACGAACCCTGGAATGTCTATTACCTGTCTGGAATGGGAGAGGCACTGGGGCTAAAATCATGAGGGAAACAAATATGATCTCTCTCCTCCTAGAATATATTATGTAGCTGGGAAGATAGATGACAGATGCTAAATTATTTTAGAAAGAAATCATTGTTAACTCTGACAAATTTCGTAAAGACATAACACAGTCCTACAAGAGTAAGTCATGGAAGATCAGACCTACTAGGGAAGGCTTTGCTGAAGAAAGAACATGTGGGCTGAAAATTAAGATAGTCAGCAGGAAGCCCGAGGTCTTGGGTTAAACGTTTTGCAGCTCACCTTCTCTGTAATGGGGTTGGTTATCTACAGACCTACCTTCTTAGATCTTCTGGGGGATGATTTAATGTTTAGAAAATACTGAAAGTGGCTTCTGTAAATTTTTTTTGAGATTTGCCCTTTTGAGGTCATAATCATGTAAGTAAAATTAATTTCTTTCCATCACTCTGCTAGAGACAATGAGATGGACACAAAGGTCGTCATCAGTCTGGGGGCCAAAAGAAATGACTGCTGGTCTCAGTTCTCGAGGACCAGTCCTGCGGCCTTGAACAAGTCATTTCCCTCTTCTCAACCTGATCTGTAAAACTGGGGAATTTTGGTAGCAATATGAAGCTATGATATCCTAATCTCTCACTTTGGCATCCAAGGTCATCACTCATAATACAGCAGGTGTCTTACCTTCCCACGGTTTCTGTTCTTGGTAGTCAAATGAGCTACTAAATAAAAATTACCTAAATAGGCACAGTCTTTCTTTCTCATGCTTTTCTACCTGCCCTCCATGATCTCTCTTAAATGTCCAGTCTCCCTTCATTAAAACTGCTTTTATTATTAGAAAGGCCCCTGAAAGCCTAACTAATTTGCCTCTACTCCCTTTTCCCAACACGAAGACTCAGGCCATGGCAACTTAAAAGACCTTTTCAAAGCCACATCTCAGACTTGCCGGGTTAGGCTCTAAAACAAGGTCTTGAATTCCAGGCCCCCTCTCTTAGTGTGATACCAACCCCAACTGCTAAGATTCTTCTTCACTAATATCGCCTTTGTGTCTCTCACAATCTAGCTGTATGTCAGGAGTTGGCAAACTATGCCCATCAGATCGAATGTAGCCTGCCACCGATTTTTTAAGGCTCATTTTGTTCATTTTCTTTACCTTTTTAAATAATTGAAACAATGAAAAAATAATGGTTTTTGATGTGAAAATGATATGATGGTCAAGTTTCAGTGTCAGTGAATAATATTTTATGGCACACAGCAAGCCCATTCATTTAGGTATAGTCAATGGCTGCTTTCATGCTACCACAGCAGTGCTGAATAATTGTGACAACCCTACGGTCCACAAAGCCAAAAGTGTTTACTATGTGGCCCCTTGAAAAACAGTTTTGTGACCTCTGGTGTATGTCATTCTGTGTGTCCTTATCTTCCTCCTCTCCATGGCAACCTCCCATAATTAGCATGTTCATATAAAGGCAGACAGGCAGGGACAGAGACTCACTATTTATCTGAAGGAATAAGAACATGGGGCGCCTGGGGGGCTCAGTCAGTTAAGCGTTTGACTTCGGCTCAGGTCATGATCTCGTGGTCCAGGAGTTTGAGCCCCGCATCGGGCTCTGCGCTGACAGCTCAGAGCCTGGAGCATGCTTCGGATTCTGTGTCTTCCTCTCTCTCTGACCCTCCCCTGCTCATGTTCTGTCTCTCTCTGTCTCTCAAAAATAAATAAACGGTAAAAGAAATTTTTAAAGGAATAAGAACAAATTCTTATTGAGCACTCACATGCCAGAAATCAGTCCAAATGTTTCACAAGTACTAATGAATTATTCCTCACAGAAAACCCAAATGGCCTTTTACTATTATCATTCCCATTTAATAGATGAGGAAAAGGAGGCACAGAGAAGTGAACTGGCATGATGCTAAATATCCCATTTGTTGAATACACATAAATATTATGACTATCATGATATGTCTCTTGACTTCAGAGAACTTAAGTCTGAGTACTCTCGGGCCCTGCACTTTATTAGTCAATACCCTCAATCCAGAAGCAAAAGTCACAGTTCTCTTTCCACTTTGGGGAATCACTAATAGACATCCAGAGACTCCTGAGGCAGAAAACCCAGATATATTTCTGGAGGCCTTCTATATTATCAGAGAAAAAAGGAAGATGTGACTTTTTTGAAATGACCTCAGAGCCCTCTTGAATTCAACTCTCTCCTATTTCACCCTCAAAAGTCATTTACTGTCATATGGCCTTGATTTGCTTATTTGATCTCTGCTGTTTCTTCCAGAGTTTGCGTGGTTCAAAAGCAACAAGAGCACGGATAAGGAGAAGTTCTTCAAAGGGGCTATTGACAGTTGTGTGGCCAGCAGACGAGGGGCAGTGGGGAGTCAGGGGAAAGAGAGCCAGCAACTCGGCCCATGACCCACTCACACATGTCAGCTCTAGGGAGCTCCCATCCCCCAACATTTGGCAGGTAGATTGTTTTGGAAGAGTGACTTGGAACTTTTGAGAGACATTTGATATATGACTTAGCACCTCTCCAAACTCTATCCTTTTGCCCCTGCCCAATGCCACTCACTTTGGGGACTCTGCCACAGTCTACACAGGATGCTGAAGTCTGAGGGTAGGGTAAGCAGTCTGATTCTCTAAACTTGCTGTTAGGATTGGATGCTATACATCGAGCAAGGCAGAACCACAGTGGGCCGTAGGTCTTATGTTTTAAAGGGAAGCAGAAGTAAGGAGCTGGAGAAGCTCAAGAAGCTCAAGGGAGAAAGCACTAGAGCCATTTGGTGCCAAAGAAAGAAAGAAAAAAAAAGAAAACCACCTGCAATGGCTCAGAAAACCTAAGGATCACATTTCAGGGAGGAACAAGTTAGCAGGTGCTCTGTCCCTTGTCTGGCCTCTTGAACTGTTACAGCTTCTCTCCTTAAAGGCCATGCTGGAAATCCATCCTGAATTTTGGGTTCACGTGTAAAGTACAGGGAAGCAGTGGCTTATGCGATCATTGGTTCCAGACCCACTGTTCCCATGGCCTGGTTCTGAACAGACACACAGGTGATCCGAAAAGTCTGGAAATGGCCCTAACATTGTCCCAGGGTTGTCCTTGTCATAAATTATCGGGGACTGGTTTACGTGTTTCAAAAATAGCTAGACTTTGTTTATTTTAGAAGTCCATTTCACTCTTTGAAAATGCCTCCCCTTCCATGAAGACTTTTCCGGTATTCTCTTTTTCCTTTCAAGTCTACAGCATTTTGCTCATTAGACAGTCATAGCAATATTTCTCACCTGGCCCAGCATTTGGGTGTCCTAGACCACGACATCCCTAAGAATAGAAAACATGGTGCAAAGAGCGTGGCTTCTGAAAAGCATCAAAAACTGGTACTATGGGGGCGCGAGGGGGAGGGGCTCAGTCAGTTAAGCGCCCAACTTCGGCTCAGGTCACGATCCCATCCCCCCATTTGTGGGTTCAAGCCCCACATTGGGCTCTGTGCAGACAGCTCAGAGCCTGGAGCGTGCTTTGGTTTTTGTGTCTCCCTCACTCTCTGCCCCGCTCCCACACTGTTTCTCTTTCTCAAAAATAAACAAACATTTAAAAAAAATTTTTTTAATAAAAAAAATCTGGTACTATGACCTATTAACTTGGATAAGTTATTTAACTGAGCCATAGTCTTCATCTTTAAATCAGGGGAAGGATGCTTCCTTGCAGGGCACAGGAGCATTACGTGAGAAAATATATACAGAGTGCTTAGATTGGCCTTGAACACACAACGGGCCCTCCCCAAACGTCAAATAACTCTTCTTCATCATCTGCATTCTCTGAAAAGCCCAGTGGAGTGCCTTGCATACAGTGAGTGCCTAATAAGTATCATGGTTGGGTTGGAGTAAATTGCTGAATCACCCTCTTGTCTGTCTGACTTTTCATCTCACGTTAGAGTCAATGAAGAAATTATTCATTATTCTGACTTCACATGTAATGACATCTACAGAGGGATTATTTTTTCTGTCTTTTTTTTAAATTTAGATGAACTCTAATTCTAATATTTGAATTTATTTTTCTATGCACATTACATATGCAAGAAACCATCTGTCTGAATTGGTAGCGCATGTACATTTTGTAGGTTACTGGTATGAATATTCTAAAATGACACATCGTGGAAACCATTCGAGAATTTTTAGGATGTCATTTCACACTGGGGGGATATAATGTGCCCAGTCTCAGTAGAATTTAAACGGCTAAATTTTCAAGAAAGGATCAATTTTGGGATATCTTTGTCTCTGGCTGGCTACTCTCTACTTCCTCCTGCGCACCCAGGTCCCTCACACTTCCGCACCAGACGGCACCTCTGAGGGCACAAACTGGGCACCCACCCAACTTCAATCTACTTTCACTTCCTCTGCACCTTCCTGTGTTCCAGGCCCCCAGGACGTTTCTGTCAGCTGATCTGATAAACCAATACGAGCTTTAACAAATGAACAGATGCCAATGGTTTATAAGAATTAACGGTAGCTCTTTCCTGGGTGATGTTCTCACATTTTAATAGGGATCTACCAGAGAGAATTACTTTATTCAAATGAAGGTCCCACAGTGAGAATTTCTGATCTTATGTTTATAGATGGATACATACTTCAAACCCAAGGATGTTTTGTCCCCCTCCAATCACTTTACAGGCGCCTGCCTACAATAGACTTGCCCTTGACCATAAACACATTTGCTTCACTTGAGCCGCGAGACACGACTTTTCTCCTTCCACATGTCCTCCCTCTCCTCCTGAAATTGGCTAGAAAGTGTCAGGTAAAAAGAAAATGTGATTCTCCTGCACCTTTGTCTATGGTGTTGTGTACTACACTCCCTTGGCCGGGCAGATCAAAGGACGATCATAGACTTGGAAATAAAACAGAGTTCAATAAGAGTTGTCAGCCAAGAGAGCCAACACAAAACACTCCAGGCACCAAGGGCTGCAAGCAACCATCTTCCAAGTTGAGTCAACACACTGGAAAACGGCGCCCACTCTGCTCATTCGTATTCTGAACTGCTTTTGATGAAAACATGGCAGTGAGAGTAGCTCACCCTAGAAGTCTCAGAAAATGGTCAGAAAATGGATTGATTTACAAACCTTAACTGAGAGCCTAATTATTGATTAGCTGAAGCCTTCAAAATACGGTATATAAAATATATTTTGTGGTGTGTGTGTGTGTGTGCGTGTGCATAAGAGCCTGAGGGGGGGGGGCAGTGAAAGAGAGAGATGGGGAGACACACAGGGAAAAAAGGTATCTTTGGGAAGAGAAAGAAAGAAAACAGAAAATAATCTCACTGCATTTAATGAGGCCCCACCAGACTAGCTCCGAGTCCAAATCAAAATCTCAAAAGCTGACTCTGAAAGCTCACATTTCCAGAATCTATTCCGTACCAACGGGTCAGAAAGCATCTGACATGTACTTCCACTAAATCTCAAATATGTCTCCAGGGGGTAGACATTCTTTTGTTCAGAGAGGAAACTGGAAATGGCTAGTTCAGCAACCCACTGGCGTGGTTAGCCACAAGTACTACTGAGATGAGAAACCAAGTGATAGGCAGCTAACAGGGCCCTGACAGATGGTAGTTGAGATTCCCAAATCTAGCAAAAGTCAGGAAGAATATTTGCCACAAGAGGGAGCAGGAGAATTTGATCAGATGGGAGACTGGTAGAGGTTATGATGAGGGGGTCTAACTATAAGGTATGGACAATACTGGAAGATGTTTTAGCAAGAGACATCTATCCCTTACAGGAAAAAGGGAGGGGGGTGTGAAAGGAGCAGGAAGAAGAGAGATTGCAATGCTTTGACTCCTAAGTTCTTTGCAAATGTAAAGCAACAATTTAATATTTTGGTTAAAAGCAACATGCATTCACACTGCAAAAAAATACATAAAGCATGCAAGATATGTGCTCTACCATCCTCTTTGAATCATGTGTTTCTTTTTCCAGATTTAATTTCTATTGCAGCTTGGCTCTTGTTTATTTCCACGCTGATGGGGCAGACGGCTTGCTTCTTACCTCCAAGCTGTGCTTTCTCTACCTGAAGGCATCATGGAGAAAGGGCTCCCCTCAGTGAATTGCAACACAAAAATCATATGGCAAAGTCCTAAAATGCACTTACTTTGGGAAAAACACACCCATGACCTAAATGAATCCTTTAACTTGCTTTAAAGCAGGAATGCAACTTCACTGAGTCTGCAGAGCTTTTACCCTCATTTATTTT
The DNA here is from genome assembly GCF_006229205.1 of Suricata suricatta. Lineage (NCBI taxonomy): Eukaryota > Metazoa > Chordata > Mammalia > Carnivora > Herpestidae > Suricata > Suricata suricatta. The sequence goes on along the minus strand of NC_043703.1, from coordinate 133,361,785 downwards.
TTCAAAGAAAGAGATTAAATACTGAGAGGGAAGAAATCGTGCGTTTACTTTGCAAGATAAATAAAAGTCTATTTTTGTCTGATACAAAACACGTTAAATATAGCTTGCTAACAAAATACTGAAGCTCTCTTGGAATTTTTTTTTTCAAAACATCGTAAGCTGGAAAGAGCAATTAATGTGATTCCTGCAACTCGTCCTGACTATATACTTCATCTTCCTTTTGTAATTTTATTTGGAGTTCAAACACTGCTACTGCTGTATCACCTCTCTTCCCCTTTATGGTCAACAAAATGGTTATCTAGCTCTTACTCTACATCCAAAATGGTCTAGTAGAAATCATTAAATAGTAATGATAAATAGAAAGATAGATGTATAGACAAGTAGGTAGATGGATAGACAGAGAGACTGACAGACAGACAGATATAGAGCACAGCCTTCATATTCTTTTAATTCATTACTCTCTGCGTCCAGCCCTGTTAAGCGTTCAAGACGGGAGTAAATGAAGTCTAATTATCATGGATACTTAAAGCATTCTTTGTAACCCCTGCACAGCTCAACAGTCAATGAGGGTTTACCTCTGTCCAGTTCTCCCCCCACCCCAGTAATTAACCCTCCATATTTAATACGAGACAACAGCCATTTTAGGGGGTAAAACAGAACTCCTTTTTTTTAGTAGCCGGGAGAAATCTTAGCAAAACAGCACTTAGAATCAAATGGAATTCTTCAAGCAGGTGGAATTTGTAAAATGAAAACCACTTGAGAAAACACACCTTGCTTCTTGATGAAATAAGTGGGTCTTCCCCCACCTTCTCACTCACAAGGCCCCAAAGATGGAACTGGTTCCCCCTTCCTTCCTCCTTTCACACCAGCCTAAGCTCCCAATTAAGCAAGTTTAGCAAACCCACACAGCTAAATCCAAGTGACACAGGATTTGAAAGAGGAACCTAAAGGAAATCACCCTTTTTCTGGTTTTGTTTTCTGATCTGAAATGAATGAAACATCTAGACACATTTTCTTCCCTCCTTTCTGGACTTGCTGCAGGAGTAGCTCTGAGAGAGAAAGAGAAAACAGATGTGTATGTGTGCGGTTTTGTGTGCGCGCGCCCGTGTGTGTGTGTGTGTGTGTGTGTGTGTGTGTGTGTGTGTGTGTTTTGTGGGGCGTGGGTGGGAGGTATCCTTGCAGAATCCCCTCCTGATTGCTCCCCAGTTCCCTTAGGAAACCTTCACACAGATGCCGGATTGTGAGTGTTCAATTGCTCATATTTGGAGATTCTCAAGCGATGCCTTTAACCAGATCTGATCAGAATCTCCACCTACTCCGCTAGCTCCTCCATGATCTGGATGCCAGGACTGTCTTTACCACATCTGTCATTTTTTAAAAAGCTTCTTCCACTACACCTCCTACTGATATCCTCTTTTCTCTTTTTAGTCTTTACACCTCCAGCAGGACAAAGTTTGTATCGTTACAGTCACAACCACTAGTGGCTGACGAGCAGGAGAGATAAAGAGCGCCAGCCAAAGGGAGCCAGGCTAAGGGGGGTTAAACATACCCAGTGCAAAGCATGACTTTCTTTCCAGTGACTGCGGACACCATGCACTATTGCTCTCTTCGAAAAATTCTGTGTTAAATTTGATCACTCGGCTTTCAACCCAACCACTGACACTTTGTCTGGAGAGGGAAATACAAATCGCCAGCCCCAGTCATTCATCAAATAGTCAACAGAATCCTGGGGTGGCGGGGGTGGGGGTGCCTTTTTAAAATCAAGGATGCACACATACTATATTTTTAAAAGCATCGCGCGGGGCAGATTTGGGGGTTTTTTCGCCAACCGTCCACCCATAAGACCTCCCTCTTCTTCATTAAGGAGGAGCCAAGAAGGATATCCTCACATCTCAGCACACAGACCATTTCCCCCAAGAGCCAGCAGAGCTCCAGAGGCAGATAATGCAGCTGCAAAGTTCCCTTCGAATCTCGACGGGGGAAAAGATGCCTGTGCGCGCAGAATCCCCACCGCACGCCGCTGCACAGTGCCCGGGGACCCTTCGGCCCACTCCCCGCTGCAATCCCCCCTTGCCTGTTCCGTCTGCCCTGGCCACAACTCCCTCCTCTCCGCAGTCCGTGGTGAAGGAGCACCTAGAGCTGGCCGGAAAAGAGATTCGCGAGCGTGGCCTTGGGGGAGACCCCAGGGGTTACCAGGAGGAGGGACGACCTCGGAGCAGAGCCCAGTGGGTGGGGCCGCCTGGATCCCCAGCAGCGGAGCATTCCGGGTGCACTTAGCTCTTCGCGCCCCGAAGCCTCCGAGCCCAGCGCCGCGCAGGGTGCAGCATCCCTCCCTAGCAGCCCTTTCTTCCTCAGGCAGCCGGCGCTGGCAGACGGGCACACTCACGCCCAGACGCACCAGCCCGAGCAATTTCGCTCCCGGAGAAGCGCGGACACCCCAGAAAACGTGTAGAGACACGCGCGCGCGCACACACGCGCGCACACACACACAATTTAGCAGCCGGTCCTTTGCCCCAGCGGAGGGAAGTGTAGCCTCGGGAGCAAGAAATGGGAAATAGTTGGCGGTCGCTGACCCCATCCCTTCTGCTGCCCATCCTAAGATCCTACCTGGTTTGGGGGAGTGTGGCTGGATCCTTCCCCTGTTCCTCCGCGTTAGCAGGCAACTCGGCGCGCTCCCTCCTTTTAAATAGCTCCCGACCGGGAAGAGGTCGCTCCCATCTTCTGGGGGAAGCACAAAGCGGGCGGCGGCGGGCAGGCTCCCGTGCAGCGCCGGCGCGAGC